>NC_137461.1:147707821-148016498 GCF_964235325.1 Thermobia domestica | reverse complement strand
CGTGCAATTCTGCACAAATAGTTACATTACAGACCATCAGAACTTCATAATATCCGTAAGTTGTATCCAGGTGATTGTGATAGACATGTTGGATTGTGTTAAATGACGCTTGCTTGGCGCTAAGGTCATCCATACATGTTTGAAGAAATTCTTTGGAATGATGAATATAGGTGTTTAATATAGGGGCTTTCGTCAATCGTCATAATAGCCATTATCGGACAGAAGATAATTCCAAAGACAACGTTGAAGAAATGAAAGGCAAACCAAAGGTTAGAGTTTGGTGTGGGTTAACTTATTCCCGCATTATCGGACCCTATCTGTTAAGAGACACTAAGCACGATAAAGATATCTGGAAATGTTAGAAAATTGTATATAGCCCAGAATTTCTGTATGGCGCGAATCACATGAACTGTTATTTATGCAAGATCAGCTCTCCCGTATTACACCTTGCCTGTAACACATTAGCTTGATTAAAGCTTCGCAGGCCCTGTTAGGTCGCCGGGGTACCACAGAATAGCTAACACGAAGACCAGACCTCACTCTACGCGATTTGTTCTTGTAATGGTGGCTAAGGAAGAAGTGTATCTAAGCAAACCTAAACTTATTTCACCCCGTGGTTACAGCTCTCTTCATTACTTCCTATTGTGCAACAAAATTATTTTGATACAGCCCCATGACGGGTGACATGGGCATGAGCCGCGAAACTGTAGTCCTTTGGTTACTGTAGAGGTGTGTCCTCTAAACATGATAACCCATCAGATATTGCATCCAAGCCTTTGAATACTAGAGAGGCACGATAAAATCTAAATATATTAGAACGCACTTTGATGAAACCTCTAAACCGAGAAGTAACTTAAATCAGAGTTTAATATTAACCCAATAATATAGAGTAAATTACAAGTACATGCTACAGTAATTAAAGTTTAAATAAATTGTGAAGAGAATTCGAAACAGAATGAAACAGAAAATTAACAAAATAAATTACACTAACAACATGCAACTGTAACATTGAAATCGAACAACATATTTATACAACAAATAAATAATCAAAATCAATCATAAATCGGGTTAAATTTTGTAGAGTCCTATATAGAGTAGACTCCGTCTTAGAGAGAAAAATCTTGTGTCTGTAGTTATACTTGTATAGTATAAGTATTACAGTTCTCGTAAGACAAAAGAAAATTTCAATGGAAATAGCCGAAGATATTACGTTGTTACATCCTTAGTAGAAGATATATGTGTAGACAGTAGATTTTGTGCTTCATGTAATAAATTAGGGTGCTTTTATGTATTTTCTCAGCAGTTGGATTTTCTTTGGATGTCTTATTACATGACCAGTATATTAGTGCGGTGTTTGGAGGATGGCGCTGCTGTTGTTTCTAAATCAGTTTCTTGGTAAGCGCGGTAGGACAGGGGAGCGGAGAGAGTCACTCTGCAGTGTATGCAACGATTTTTGAAAGTTGCAGTTTACATGTTATTAAGTAACCTATTTCTTTGCGTTTAATGAAGAACGCCATAAACTATGTAGTAGTTATTGATTGCAGGGATGGTTCATCATTCCTGCAATAATGCAGATGTATTGTAGATAATGACATATGCAAGGAAATTAACAATTTAGAAACAATATAGCACGTAAATTTGTATAAAAATTAATTATGTTTTATTCGATTTCATTACAGAACACGTGTAATCTGTAAAACGCAGGAATGACGATGCCAATGACTAAAAGATTAATGTAGGGTTGATAGCTTAGAGACTTGCGCAATACCTTGTAACTGTAAGTTTAAATCAAGTTTAGGCTCCCTATTTTTGTGTTTGTTTTAAGTGTACGTTTATCGATTGACAAGCAAGGTTGAAAAAAATCATGTTTTTTTAAAAAGAACATAAAAAACGTTTTTTATGCTTAAAACATGTTTTATTTTGTTTAAAACGTTTTCAACGTTTAAAACAAAGTACTTTGTTTTTTTAAAAAAAAAACATGTTTAAAATGTTTATTTTGTTTAAAACAATAATCTACATAAGCATATATATTACATTTTTACACTCTTAGGTACTGCTTGCCATCTATATTCAACCGCTAGATCAAATTTCGGGAACTTCCCTAATCTCGATCCGCCCAAATGTTCAATTCCGGAGAAAAAAATCGGGATTTTCCCGATCTCCGTTCACAGAATATATAGTTTAGTTTCTTTGTGTTACGTTCTACTGGTCGTCTGCATTCTTCATCTTTAAACTCCCATTGACGCAACGGCTGTGTCAGGGCTTTAAACCTCAATGGCTCAGTCTTAAACCTCAAATTAAGGCTGGAAGATGGTTTTGGTACTAATTTATTCCTGAAAGATGCAACTTTCCTGGTGTGCATTTTATGTATGTGGAAGGAGGGTAAATATCGTGTTTTTTTTTGTTTTGTTTTTTCAACAGTTTTTTCGGGGCCGTTCCCCCTCTTGGGGGATATATTCTTAAAAATTGTTACATGAAGCAATGAAGTAGGTTACTACATGGTAATATCGTGTATTTGTACCAGGGTTGGCTGGTTTAAACCAAAAAACGAAAAATGTTCGTAAAAGTGTAAGTGTTTGTAAAATCTTGATGAACACACGTTTGTGGGTTATCACGTTCCACTCCCGTGTATTATTCGTATTATATTCAGACCTAAATTCCCCATTCATTACTCAAAGAGATTATACTACAAAAGCAACTTTATATATATATATATATATATATATATATATATATATATATATATATATATATATATATATATATATATATATATATATATATATATATATATAAGTTTATAAATGTTTGTTTTGTGATTTTTTGTAGTTGTTATTTTTGTTTTTATTTAATTGCAATCAAAGAAAAATTCTAAATATTGTTTCATTTCAGTGTTTACTATTCATAAAATACATCGAAATGCCGTACTTTTTGTGTGTGGGGGGAGAGGGGGTCAGACCCCACGAGGGGCATTTAGTGAAATGAGAAGTCTCTTTGGTATTTATTTATGTATAAATGAGTCTGAGCCAAAGTGGACTCAAATAATTCGTTTCTTTATTCACTTTTCTTACTAATAAGTCGTTGTGTTTCTTTAATTTGGACCAATAAAAGTCTCTGTTAACTAACTCGAACTAAATTAGTTCTTCTGTACTCCGTAGTACTTTGAAATTGTCCATATGTAATTCTGTATAATGGTTTCACTTGTGCAACTGTTTATCTTTTTGTCCTTCTGAAATGACTCTTGACAGTTATATTAAGAAGCATGTAAAGATCAGTAGAATATATTTTTGTCAGGATTCCTTTGTGAGTGGTGAGTGAGTCGGCAGACGTATCGCATTTGTGGCCAATTAGTCCTGGTTCCGAGTTCAAATGGAGGACAATTTCTCTCGGATGTAACTCGAGAAACGTTTTTTATTCCGCTTTAAGCTTATGTAATCCCTTCCAGCATAACCCGGTAGTTGCATAATAACATCAAAGCGAAACAAACTTATTTCTGTCCATATATGATATGAATATATAGAGCAAATTATTTAAACCAAAAAAAACCTGGTTTAAACCAAAAAACCGGTTTTTTGTTTTTTTCACTAAAAACCATGGTTTTTGCCAACCCTGATTTGTACTGCTTGCTTATTATGGGGAGCAGGGAGGGAGCAAAGGTAGCCAATTTTTGGAGTTTCAGTTTTTTGACGTAAATTTCATTTATTTTTACAACAAACATCAATAGCTCAGTCCTTAATTAAGCTAGAAAGGTAATTTGGTACCAAAGTATTTTTGAGAGATAAAGCTTTCCGTCAGTTGCATTTTATGTATATACGGAGTACGTATGTACAGCCGAGAGAGGGAGGATGAAGTTTTTTTTCATCAAATTTTTTTCATCAGGTTTTGGCGGGTATTCCTCCCCTGTTTGTGGTGCATCCATAGAAATTGGTATGTGAAGCAATGAAGTAGTCCCCTACATGATAGTAACCTGTATGTGTACTTGTTGTTGTATAGAGGAAGAGGGGGTCAAATTTGGTTAATTTACATTTATTTTCGGGACGTTCCCATATAACGCAAGATATATTTCACTGAAGTGGTCTAGAAGCATAATTCTTGTTCGTATACATGATGTGTGCACCAAAAATGATTTGCATATAGACATGGTACTACAGTGGGGGAGGGGAGAGAATGTCTAGTTCAATGAATGTTTTTCTGCGCATATTTTTTTAAATATTTCCTACATAAAACGAATTCATTACGCAATGGCAGCAATGGCTACCATTTCTTATATTATTGTCACAAGTATGTGGCCTACACATTAACATCATTTTGACAGCGCAGGTAACTGCAAGAGTTGCCAGGGCCCCCAGAGTCAATATTTTCATATTTTTAATGATTTTTTAGTCTGTTCTTTTTCTACAAATACGGCGGGAATTTCACGCATATTACCTCGTTGGAATTTGTGGTCTATAAGCTTTCCAATGGTGTATAACTCATGAAATGTTCAAATACTTCACTTGAATTTCTGTTGGTTTAGTTATAAGCACACTGATGTGCAGAATTTCTTCCAGTAATTGCTGTTATAATAAGAATATAACTCTGCTTGTAATTTACTCCATGCACAAACCCTGCGGAGGATGGGTTGTTTGTTAGGAAATTAAATTAGCTTCTTCAATCTGATATTTTAGTTGTTTTAAACATGTCCAACCAGCATCGAAAAAAAAACACGTTTAAAACAATTTGTTTAAAACGTTTAAAACAAACTGAATAAAACAACAGCCCTCGTTTTAAACATGTTTTAAACACTTGTTTTAAACATTTTGTTTTAAACATATCAACCCTGTTGACAAGTAAATTACTTTCTCAAGTTTTAACTAAGGAAGAATTCCGAATCATTTCCACTCGAGAATTTTGAAAGTCCTCCTCGTTGGTCTATTTTCTAGCGCATGTGCCTTTGTTGTATGTTGTTCTGGGTTGAAATCCCAATGAGAGCTCAAAAATGAAATTTAAAATCCTTTACTTTCATTAGTCATCTGTCTCCTTTAGCATAAAGAGACGTTAAACTAAAAAAAATCATTTCATTTTTTGATGAATATAAACCCTTTGTGGGAAAAGGAGGTGAAGAAGATATTTTCCTTCATTTTCTTTAAAGGGCTATTGGATAGCTTGCCTTTTGGGATTGACTTGTAAAATTTGATCACAATGCATGATTCTTTCTTTTAGGATTATTATCGAAATCTAGCCTTTTGGTAAATGTGGAATAAAAGTATTGATAAAACATCAGCGTATGAGTAATGTAAGCGTAAGTATCATTGCTTCAACATATTATAAATTCACAACTTTTATTTATAAATACATAAATTCCCCTTGAACTCTGTCTGAATTTCTTTCAGTCTCTAGGTTTCAGGTGACAAAGAATTAACTCTCTTAACTCACACACAAAATAATTTTGAAACTTGGGAGAGGTACCCTGAAAATGTATTTTGTATGTTTTCTTTTTTTTAAAACGTAATTATTTTTTTTCTGAATTTCACTGGAGTTATAAGGAACATTCAATTGCCAGGTGAACCACTTAAACTTTAATCGCTCCCCTACCGCCTGCAATGTAACATTGGGTATATTTCTTTTAAATAAAGTTTTCAAAATATGAAGAAATACTAGATTTTTATATTACCAAACCATGCTAAATAATGACAGGTTAGACATCAGAGAAAGTTATCTTTATTTACCATCTAAATCAGGTTCCGATCCAAGTCTCCTCCGGAGGTCGTTAGGGGTATGGAGATGAAAGATTATCAGCTTTTCTCTGACCGGACTTCAGCACATCCGAAAATAGTTTCAATGAAAAAGAATGTTGTTACTCAAGATACTGCTAAGACAATTGATCGGAGATCACATGGTCCAACTTGGTCTCAGTTTCTAATATGTCTTATCTCAAAACTACACAATAGAACTTGCTTTAAACAATGAAAGTACAGTTGCCAAAATATAACTTAGATTCACAAAGATAAACTTCGAGGTTTTGTTAATAGAAGAAGTAGGAATTCCTTACACTCGAATGCTACGAAATTCTTAGTGTTTCTTTGTACAACTCTGAGGTTAGGTTAGTCGCAAGTTATTGCCAATTAATATGGAGTCTGTATGTATTTTGTTTCCAAGTCCTTTAAAATGTTCCGAAAATAACTTACATAACTTTTGAAACAGTGTTTGCCTTAACTTGAACACATGCGTGAAATGGTTTATTATAAACAGGACCAAAATATCTGTGATATATTAAATTAATTACAAGTAATCTGGTTAGAAACACTGTTGTTTGTATTTTAGTTCCAAAACGGAAAGCCTCTTTGTAATGCTTCCTGATGGTTAGGTTAAGTAGAGCTATATGTAGTTATATAAAGATAGAATACTTGATCATTATACAACTTATATAAGCTTCATTACTGTATCTTTCTAGCAAATTAGAAATTCATGTGAAGAAGTTCAAGTACACCTGTAGTTTGTTTCATCAAACAATATAACGGAAATATATAAAAGTACGTGTAAGTAATAGCTCTTGTTAGATGTATGTTAAATAGAAACATAAGTTAATGTTAGGAATGTCGTACCTTGTCTTAACATAAGTAAAATATTTTTTACTTGTTTATTACAGGATGCTACTGAACGAATAATCTCAGTAGCCAATTAAAAATGACCACTTAAACTAAATTGCTTATTATATTGCGGGTAATATTATTTACTTTTAATAACAATCATACAAGTTTCATTAATATTATTCCAACATCACTTATTCTCATTAATAATAACAACACTTAATATACTTTAAATAATTCGTTACATGAACTTTACTCTCGAAGAACCATCCGCACTGACTACGTGGGTGTCCCGGGGCTCTAGTACCCGGCCACATAAATAATTTGTGGGTGCGCTTCACCCACAAGATTTTTAGTTTGAAGAGGGTTTGAACCTTTTTTTTTTTTTTTTTTTTTTTTTTGAGTTTAGGTCAGCCGTGTTACCGACTGAGCTTGGGTAGACCCCAACTTATCCTTAGAGTAACGATTTATTTTACTTTATTACAGTACAACCCTTTATAACAGTGTTTATGAACGGTTTTAACTAAGAGAAAATCAATACAATATATTTAGACTCATCTGAAAGTATATAACAGGTCCCACCATTGATATGTACTCACATAAATTTTGGAAAGTTGGCTCCGTTGTGAAGAACTACAATTATTTGCCGGTACATATTAATTGCATTTGGTTTGTTTCAGGTTATTATCTCCGATGTTTCAGAAAAGATGTGTCAAATCTTCTTACCTTACTTATATACTTCTAACATCATTAAGGACTTCCAACGATAGTAGTACTTTACTATTTAATTCTCGTGTATTTAGAACTTCCTTGGCATAAAAAAAAATGGAAAGGCAGCGAAACAATTCGCTGAGCATACTTGAAGTTCTCGTTAATTTTGACATTTCAACATAAATATAAAATGTTACAAGAATTTTGTATTTTGTCGTTGTCCCTTGTAATTGGAGAAATGGAGAGGAGCCACTAAGCGTATTTTTACAGACATAATTTGCTTCTTCTTTCTCCCCATCGTTAAGTTAATGGAATAATAGACACAATTATATCACAAGAAGTTCTTACGTAAATACTATTAAAATAGTTATATTTATCCTGTTGTTGAAGTCTAAAACTCACTTATTCCTGGTTTAGTGTTAATACTATATTCAAACCTCATAAGTGCTTATCAATATACATATCTTCAAGATAAAAAAAGTCGGTCAACTTCCTTCAAAGCTGTCGATGATTATTGAGGACAGATTTTAAGATATTTTTCTTCTGTTATAGGCAGTTTTTGTTTTATTATTATTATGACCAGGACCACATTTTCAAGTTCACTTTATTCAGCTTCTGTAACTAGATTGAAAATAAGGCATCTTCAACAAAATAAAATAAACTTCGTTAAACGTTTCATAGTATTAACAATATTGTAATGCCCATACCAATAGGAGCCTTCATCAGGGCGAACTTGACAATAAGATCCATGAGTTTACAAGTGGTGCTTCTTCTGACCCCTGAGGAAGATTGTAACAAAAGTAGTTGTTCATTTGAGACATTGCCTATAAAATAATTGAGCACACATTGAGTTGTAACTTTTTGAAAGATAATGGTGTATACGTGTGTTAAAAAAAAATGGGTTTATATCTGCTGTATTTTAGGAAGGAACAATATTAAAAATATGAAGTTACTTTCAGACCAAACCTGTAGCTTACTTTTTTAAAAAATCATAAATATATGCTTTATTAATAGAGTTACAGTATAAATAATTTGCACTTTACACCAAATTCATAACCGGTAATGTATTGTTGGTGTGAGTTGCAGCACGATTTTCTCACAAACGGCTAAGGAGATTTTATTATATTTCATAAATAGTTTCCAATACTAACCTAACAACAAGGGATAAATCATTTCTCGCGACAAGAGATACAAGAGATAGTTTACTCCAAGAGTTAGATTTTGCTAATGACCCACATATGAAATAAGCTTTCTTTGGAAATCAACAAAGATTTCAAACGTTAGTGCAGATAGTGAGAGCGAACTTCACACAGTTTACCTGTGTGCAGGATGTTTGCTGCCATATATCTGTTTGGGAAAATATGTAAACTGTACAGGCCACCGCACTTACGTTTTCGTTTCAATTTCTAAAACTAAATGTTATGCTTTAGTTATTACTGGAAATAAATATTAGTGAGACAGGAGTTAGCTAAAAAGGAATTCTCAAAAAATTCGCCCGGAAAGAGTTACGCCCTAAAGAAAACTACCCCTTGTGGATTTTTCAATTAGAAAAATCTTAAGTCATATTTTGGAGATATTAAAGAAATATGACAATGAAATCACAATCGTATAAAATTTGAAGAAAGTATGATGAAAAAACTCATACTAAGAGTAAACTACCACTTTGTACGTTTTCATGAGAAATCAATTTTATCATAGTGTACGGTAATTAGTGACAGATTTATTTGTACAATACCAACAAACTCGCCTTAGTAATTTCTCAGAAAATTGTCCGAAACGAACTCACACCAAATAACTGTTTGAATCCGTGATTTTTCCAAGGATAAATAAACTATGTCGTATTATGAAGCTAATAATAAAACATTTGTTTTAGAACTATGAACAAAATTGTCTGACTCGCGTTTGAGATAGTCAAGCAGGAAATACTTACCCCAAGAGCAGGAAATACTTACCCCAAGAGTAAAAAGCCGTTATGATTTTTGTTTCTAGAGATGTGATTTTTACCACAGTATGCGGTTGTTAATTAAATTTTCATATATGAAATTGAAACAAAATATATAGAATCATTTCTCAGAAAATTGTATTTTTTTTATATTTTCATCCTTTGACTAGCTACTATTATTTTCGAGGCAAGAAAGAAAATTCGGAAAACTCTCCTGGAGAATTTCATAAAAAGCCGTAAGTTCCTATTTGTATCTGCTGTCGTAGCTAGAAAGTAAAGAAAAACAAGTTATGATCAGTTCGTATTACCCGGAACACTTTATATATTCTCCAACTTACAAAGTATTTATTGTAATGATTACGATATGAGACAATTCGATTAGTTTCGTTGTACCAGCATAATATTTATTGCATTTCAAGCACAGATACATGCCTTGGTATGGCTTGGAAATGAGTCGTAGAATCACTGTATCGTTATCTGACAAGGGAACCTTCCGAAAATGATAGTTGCAGCGATAGATGTGGCCTATGCCAATTGAAAGAGCTGTAACAGAGATGTTCATTCCCAAAAAATTAGCTGCCCATAGCAATAGGTTCAAGAAATATAAGGGGTGGAAGTTCGAGTAACAGCAAGGTTGGACAAGGGGGAAGGGAAGTGCAAATTCCGCAAAAAAAAAAATGGGGGCACTGCAAAATACAATGCTGACAAGTGATGTATAGAAAGAGACTTGCTACAATAGGGAACAAATGAAAGCCACCAGTGGGGTTAACAGTGTTGCCAACTGCAATGAAAAGTACGTGTTTTGCAAAGAGCACTATATGAAGTGAGTGCAATATTCAGTGTCAATCTGTCATGTAGAACATAAAATATGACGGGTATAATCAGTGGTACAATCTAACGAAAGAGAATAGAAAAGACGGAGTCGGCCATAATGCGCCACATTTGATCACGAGCTGTGCATATTAGAATAAACAAAACAAGAAAGCACCAACTATGCAGGAAACCGACGTACCTAGAGTCGAAAAGAAAAACGAGTTCCAAAGTTGGCATCACTGGCCATGCAAATCCAGACAATTCTAATATAGTTAGGCCACTCGCTTCACAAAAAGAAAATTCGGGTTACAGGCATTAGCCTTCGCATCATTTGTACATGCTCGTCCACATTGTACGTGCAATTGTTCGATGAGACAATGGTCCAAAGAGAAGATACATTTGCAGTGAGCACAGCGGAATACTGCCAATCCGTCACACATGGTACAATGATCGCCTGTGAATATCTCGAAACAGTACTCTAGAGGTGTCGGAACCTTTGGTGGTCTTTCTATCACATATCCACACCTGTAGAAAGGAAACATAATCAAAGGCTTGATCTGCTGTGTGCTGCTGTCGGCAGTACTATCACCGCCTATATCATATATCCAGAGTATTCCACCTAATTCTGCGACTGAAATAGTTGAAAAGCAAAAAAAAAAAAAAAAAAAAAAAGTATCAGAAATATTTACTATATGGGATTTCAAAATGGCCGCCAAAAATATCTGCTCGGTGACAAGAACAACGTGCATTTTTGGCGGCCATTTTGAAACCCGTGCTTCACATAGCAAATGTTTCTTATAGGTGGTGTTGTATCTATCCAGAGAAATATCATCTACCCCCTGTTCCCATTTGAAATGTTGCGGTTGACCCCTCGAGCCTTATGATAAGGGGCTTGGGGGAATTGCTTC
The DNA here is from genome assembly GCF_964235325.1 of Thermobia domestica. Classification (NCBI taxonomy): domain Eukaryota; kingdom Metazoa; phylum Arthropoda; class Insecta; order Zygentoma; family Lepismatidae; genus Thermobia; species Thermobia domestica. Next base: position 148,005,555 of record NC_137461.1, on the reverse strand, counting down.
TTACAAAGTTTTCTTGGCCCTCGACAAGAGTACATTCCTGTGCAATTGGATTTGCAACATCTCTTTTCGCTTTGAGATCACAATGTTCGATGCCATGTTAAGACACAGCATATATTTGTGGCGGCCATTTTGAAAAACATGTTTCATATAGGAAATGTTTCCTATAGATGTTGTTATACATTCCATCATCTATCGAGAGAGGTACCACTCGGTCCCTGTTGCCATTTGAAAATTTGAAGCTGGCTCTTAGGACCCTATGATAGGATCCTGGGGACACTTGCTTCTCACAGACTTTTATCACCCCCTGACCTTGGTACATTCCCGCATAACTGGATCCGTCACATTTTTGTTCGTTTCGCAAATCTTTCAGATCACAAAGTTTGGTGGGACACACTGTATATTTCCACATACGACCCAACCATGACATAATGTTCATTACTTCTATTATCGGTTGTTGGCTCAACCCAACCATTTCATGTTCCCCGACTTGACATTGCCGCAATCACTCTAGCATTGATCCATTCCAAGTGATGCCTGTTGCCGGAATTTTCTTTTTGTGAAGCGAGTGGCCTAATTATATTAGATTGTCTGGATGTTCATGGCCAGTGTTGCCAACTTTGAAACTCATTTCTTCTTTTCGATTCTAGGTACGTTGGTTTCCTGCATAATCGGTGCTTCTTGTTTTGTTCATTATAATATGCACAGCTCGTGATCAAATGTGGCACATTATGGCCAACTCCGTTTTTTTCGTATTTTTCGTACTTCTTTTTTTTTCTTTTGTTAGATTATACCACTGATTATACACGCCATATCTTATGTTCTACATGACAGGTTGACACTGAATATTGCACTCACTTCATATAGTGCTCTTTGCAAAGCATGTACTTTTCATTGCAGTTGGTAACACTGTTAAACCCACTGGTGGCCTTCATTTGTTCCCTATTGTGGCAAGTCTCTTTCTATACATCACTTGTCAGCATTGTATTTTGTCGTGTCCCCCTTTTTTGCGAAATTTGCACTTTTCCCCCTTGTCCAACCTTGCTGTTTCCCGAACTTCCACCCCTTATATTTCTTGAGCCTATTGCTATGGGCAGTTATATTTTTGGGAATGCTCATCTCTGTTACAGCTCTTTCAATTGGCATAGGCCACATCTTTCACTGCAACTATCATTTTCGGAAGGTTCCCTTGTGAGTCTGTAAGGACGAGTTTTCGCCCTTACTGTATATATCAATATTAAAATAAATAGTGAAATATAATTATTCTGTTAAATATTTATAAAGGTAAGTCTGGCCAGACGTATATATTCTATAGTATAATTAATAATTATATTCATATATACATACATGTTGATAGGATAAAATATTATTTAATGCTTAATTTTGTAATTGTATATATGCTGAGTTGTGTTTTTCTTGTTTTTTCTAGTTTCTTAAAGTTATTCGTTTCAAGTTTTTTTATATAGTTTTTCTAACATGCAATGGAAAATTCCAGAGGGTAAAGACGGTTGGACAAGATTTTCAAATGATTTTTTGCGGATTCTCTTTAGCGAAAATAAGAAACAACATAAAAAAATTGACATGTTCGCTCGAAGATATATAAGCGAAGGGGGCCATTGCATTGTGCGGGAGTTGGGAATGAGACTTGGCTGTTAGAAGCCTCCCGTCATTGTCTTGGATATTGCCTCGCCTGGAATTTTTTTTTTAACTTTCCTATCTGTTAGGGATCGGTTTGAGTGATAACCGAATGACGGAGAATTAAGTTCTCTGTGGCCAGAGTGATGGCTGTAGATTTTTCTTGATTTTTTTTTAAATAGGATTTCTAGAGGGGCTAACCTGAATGATGGTTAGAGCAAGGAAGAAATTCCTTGGGTCAGAGTGATGACCGTAGCTAGTATGAAAATTTAGTTCAGATAGAAATAAACTTGAGTGATAGCTTATCGGGATGAAAGATTCCCGTAATCTTCTAGCTAGGAGAAAGTAGGATTTTGGGATATTAAAAAAAAAAAAAACTCTGATTCAAGCTTCATTAAGGTACTTTTTTTTTTTTTTTTTTTTTTTTGCTAGGCCAGAGAAACCTAAATGATGGTTTTCTCTTTGATATGAATAACCGTCTTTGGACTGAGTGATGTCCTTTGACATTCCTGGTTATTCTTATTTTTTTTTTTTTTCATTTTTTTATTGACGGAAGGTTGGAGTCAGGCCTTCCTGATAGAATTAGGGTAAGACTGAGCTGTGAGGGGATGACTGATCAGTGAAGTCTGAATAGAGACTGATAGGATTTTGATTTGCCTTGAGCTTTGAACTTAAGAGACAGGGCTTCAATGCTAAAAAGCCCTGAAAGATTTTTTCGCTATTTGGAGAATTCATTTAATTTTTTTTTTTTGATTTAATTACTGAATAAAGATTGTTCTTTACCCTGAATCTTGTTACAAGTTTTATTGAGAGATATTCACCTGAGTGGGTTGGAATTTTTTATTATTATTATTTATGTTAGTGTTCCTAATTGGTTATTTCTCCTAGAGGAGCCTGAAGAGACATTTGAAAGAGACCAGCGATAGAAGTTAAAAAATTAAAGGTTGGAAGGTAACACTACATAAATTGGGGGCTCGTGGCGTGATTTTTAGATATTTGACGAAAGAGAACGACCCACCTCATAATAGCAGAATTTTATGTTATTAAGATCAGGCAGAGTAAAGAAAGTAACCATGTCAAGTACAATAAGCTTAGAAGAGCTTAAGAGCGCTTTGGGGTTAGAAGAAAGTGAGGAGGCTAATGTGGCTAATATACTAGAAGAGATTAGGAAATTACGAAGTTCTAAAAGTGGCGAGGGAACAAATGAAACAATTTGTAATTGTAGAAAGCCAGAGGAAGTGATAGATATTAAACTTTCAACACCAACTTTTTCCGGTGAGAGAAATCAATGTCCCTTTGAATTTCTCGATTTTCTCGAAGAATGGGCGAAACAGAAGAACGTGCCGGAGAAAGATATTTTGAACTTTGTACTTCCGAAAGTATTACTGGAAGAACCAGGGCGCTGGTTTAAGTTCACAAGGCCATTTGAAAACTATGCCGAATTTAAACATAGTTTTCTACAGGAACACTTCAGTTTCGATTATAATTCGGAGATTGAAAGTATGATATCAAATAAGCTTCAAAATCCGGATGAATCGTTAGCAAGGTTCATTAGAAGTATGGCAACCCTGTTTTTGAGATTAAAAGACCCACCGACGGAAAAGGAACAGATCTCAAAAATAATAGCAAAGTCCCACCCAAAATTTAGGCAATTTTTACATGGGAAGAATTTTGAATCGTTGAAAGAACTGGAACAGGAATCATTAAGGATCCAGTCCTATCTTCTAGGAGAGTATAACTATATGCAGCAGGCGAGTTTTAAAAACTCAGATTATGCTCATACTATAGCAGCCATCAATACTAGAGAAAGAATAGAAAAATCAGACGCGGCCCAGATAGCAATTTCTGCCTTAGACCCGGCTAAAGTAAATAGGTCGGGTAATGAGAGACGCCATGTTAGTCAAAAAGAGGAAAAAAACAGAGTTCAATGTTTCTCTTGCAAGAAATATGACCACAAAAGCTATGAATGTCCGGATAGGAGAAGAAAGACAGGGAAAAGCGAAAACGTATCAGCCTCGGTTTTAGATAAAAATAAAATAAATAGGGAAAAAGTTGAGCCATATTTATTTGGATTTTTCTACAGGAGGAAACATTATATGTATTTAGATAGTGGTTCTTGCATTAGCTTATGTAATACTAAGATAGCAAACCAATGGAAAGAAAGCGGTGCTCAGTACGAAGAGAAAGAATTTGAAATTTCGTTGGCTAGTGGCCATACAAAAAGTGTTGCTGTTATAACTCCAGTTTTTTGTATAAAGTCTAGAAAGATTAAACATAAATTCTTCGTTTTGGGAGATTTAAATATTCCTCTCATCTGTGGAGCAGATCTGATGCAAAAGATTGGCATATCTTTACACTTGAAAGATGGTGGGTGGAAATTCTCTAATGAGAATTACATCACTTCTTTTGCCAGACCAGATAGGACAGAGGATGAAAACAGGTCAACATACAGTTACCAACGTAAGCGATTTAGAAGCAGTAAAAACACTTCACGGGCGTGTTTACAAATAAAGGAACGTCAGGAGGGGAGAGTGAATTTTCAAGAAAAGAAAAGAAAAGAAAGTGGGAGAAAAAATTCCGAAGCGAAAATTGTCACTTCACTAGGTCAGGCGGGCGGAAAGAAAAAAAGCAAAAACCCATATGGTTCTACGACAGGAGGGAGAAAAGCAAACGACCATAGAACGGTGGTTGGTACTCAGGTCAGTAACCCTGAAGAAGGAGGGGTGAGTTCGGCGGACAGCAGCCCTAGAGTAGAAAAACGAGGTACACAGGAGAAAATTCACAATGGAAATACAGTTGCAAAAAACTTGAATATTTCTCGTCTTCAGCAGGGAAGACGAAAAAAGCAACAAAAATGTTTGTAACGGAACCTTTAGTTAAATGTACGGTTTTATCAATAAATGACGTAATGTACCTTGACATTGGTAGCTCTATATCTTGCATAAGCCAGGAAACCGCAGAAAAATGGGTTGAAGCGGGCGGAAAATTCAAAAAGGGTTTCATACAAATTCTTTTAGCGTCAGGAACGGCCAGAACAAATGGCTCTATAACTGTTAATGTTAAATTTTATGGTCATACCGTTCGTCAAACCTTCCACATAATCTCCGACTTGATTAAGTCAGTTTTGGTTGCACGAAATTTTATTAAGAAAGCCGGAATTTCGATTCATTTAAAATCGGGTGGATGGTCTATAGATGAAATGAAACCCTAGTTTGTTTATTTGATAGGAGAGAAGCAAGTCCTGAGAGGAATGATAATGAATTGAATCTCGTGAATGAGAGGGAGACATGGCCCCAAAATTAAGCTACCGTTCAGTGAGAAGAAAAAGTAGCTTGAAAGAAAGAAAAAAAAGATGAGGGGTAAATTTTTTTTTGTGTAGGATGCTCTTGTTTATATTTCCTTTAGAACACTTAGAGAATTTAGTTTAAAATTAGACACCACTGCGAACAGAGGTTTAATAATTTTCCAGAGACATGGCTAGTAAGTTTAAGAAGCCATTCCCAAAGAAGTCGATTCCCAAGAAGAGAAATGTATTCACTTCTTGCAGACCGAGTTCAAAAGACCCTTTTGAACTAGAATTACTCTTTCGTCTCGACGAAAATAAGACGGAAAGATATCATCCTAAAGAGGAACTTGGGATAAACCAAGTTAATAAAGATCCGAGGTTCTGTACGCTAGCAGAAAAGACTCATGATGCAGTTGTGGCAGGACAATAACTTCTTCGAAGAGCAGGCAGTACAGCTTAGTGAAACAGTGATCAAGTGGAGTGGTAAAAAACTGTTAGAGACAGTCAACTAGGCTCATAGAAGCCATTCTTAGTTTTCTTTTGTGTGTGTTGTGAAATTTGTGATTACTTTAATAGTGTATTAAGAGAAAGAAAATTTTTTTGAAGATTCCCAGTGAAAAGACAGTGAGAGACAAAAGAAATGAATGGGGAATCATTTTTTTTTTCTTTTTAGATTTTGTTGAGTGCTATGTAAGGACGAGTTTTCGCCCTTACTGTATATATCAATATTAAAATAAATAGTGAAATATAATTATTCTGTTAAATGTTTATAAAGGTAAGTCTGGCCAGACGTATATATTCTATAGTATAATTAATAATTATATTCATATATACATACATGTTGATAGGATAAAATATTATTTAATGCTTAATTTTGTAATTGTATATATGCTGAGTTGTGTTTTTCTTCTTGTTTTTTCTAGTTTCTTAAAGTTATTCGTTTCAAGTTTTTTTATATAGTTTTTCTAACATGCAATGGAAAATTCCAGAGGGTAAAGACGGTTGGACAAGATTTTCAAATGATTTTTTGCGGATTCTTTTTAGCGAAAATAAGAAACAACATAAAAAAAAGGGACATGTTCGCTCGAGGATATATAAGCGAAGGGGGCCATTGCATTGTGCGGGAGTTGGGAATGAGACTTGGCTGTTAGAAGCCTCCCGTCGTTGTCTTGGATATTGCCTCGCCTGGAATTTTTTTTTTTAACTTTCCTATCTGTTAGGGATCGGTTTGAGTGATAACCGAATGACGGAGAATTAAGTTCTCTGTGGCCAGAGTGATGGCTGTACATTTTTCTTGATTTTTTTTTTTAAATAGGATTTCTAGAGGGACTAACCTGAATGATGGTTAGAGCAAGGAAGAAATTCTTTGGGTCAGAGTGATGACCGTAGCTAGTATGAAAATTTAGTTCAGATAGAAATAAGCTTGAGTGATAGCTTATCGGGATGAAAGATTCCCGTAATCTTCTAGCTAGAAGAAAGTAGGATTTTGGGAAATTAAAAAAAAAAAAAAAAACTCTGAGGCAAGCTTCATTAAGGTACTTTTTTTTTTTTTTTTTTTTTTTTTTGCTAGGCCAGAGAAACCTAAATGATGGTTTTCTCTTTGATATGAATAACCGTCTTTGGACTGAGTGATGTCCTTTGACATTCCTGGTTATTCTTTTTTTTTTTTTTTCATTTTTTTATTGACGGAAGGTTGGAGTCAGGCCTTCCTGATAGAATTAGGGTAAGACTGAGCTGTGAGGGGATGACTGATCAGTGAAGTCTGAATAGAGACTGATAGGATTTTGATTTGCCTTGAGCTTCGAACTTAAGAGACAGGGCTTCAATGGTAAAAAGCCCTGAAAGATTTTTTCGCTATTTGGAGAATTCATTTAATTATTTTTTTTTATTTAATTACTGAATAAAGATTGTTCTTTACCCTGAATCTTGTTACAAGTTTTATTGAGAGATATTCACCTGAGTGGGTTGGAATTTTTTATTATTATTATTTATGTTAGTGTTCCTAATTGGTTATTTCTCCTAGAGGAGCCTGAAGAGACATTTGAAAGAGACCAGCGATAGAAGTTAAAAAATTAAAGGTTGGAAGGTAACACTACAAGTCAAGTAAGTTCATAGCTATGCCTCAAAAACTTGCAGGTCGGCATAGAGTTGGTTTCCGAGCAGATCCCAAACGTATTCAAGAGGAGAGATAAGGTGACGTTTCTGGGCAGGGAAGAATATAAATATAACAAAGAAAGAGCATATGCATAGTTACAATTCTATGGGTATTGATATTATAATGGTATGTTAAAAGCGTTTTGTTCATAGCTCCGTCGTCGATCTCGTATGTTTCTGATACTAAGTTAAACGTTGAAACTCACGTATTTCAGTCAACTTATATACAGACTCGCCTTTTGTTTGTAATATTTACTTACTAGCGTAATATGTTGCATTTTTGAAAGAAGAAAATTTAATTCAACGTTCGATGCATAATAAAAATACTCGATGAACAATATATTCCTCAATACAGCTGATACACGAAACATAATACATATTAATGTTAATCGAAACTACGAGAAATGTAATCTACTAATATTATATGATGTAAAGTAGTGCAGTTCAATGCAAAATAAAATTAATTTTAAGTGATTCTACAGGCATGCATATTTATAGATACTGAAGACTACTTAACACAGTTTCACTATTTTACGAGTGTTTTAATTAGATGCTTTCTTAACGTTGATATTGATAAAGATTGTTCATAAACTTTGTCTTATTGTTGCAGAAGATATGTCAAATTTAAATGATAATTCACTAATTTCCAATGAACGAAACTATATGCTTCATTTCTGTTTTAAGCTTAAGATCCTTATTTACCTATATATTTCTTCTGCGAATGCAGTGCGGATTTTAGTATCCAGATACTGTTTTCTGTTTTAAATGCAGAAATGAAATGAAATATTTTTAACGTCTCATGATTATGCCCCTTAGGCTAAGGGAGACGGATGATTAAGGCAAGTGAATGATGATGGAATAATTATTAGAATGATATTGTGGCAGGAAGCGGGGGTACCCTAAGAAAATCCACGAACATGATGTTGCCCACCACAAAGTAAATGATGTTATGCTTTAATTATTACTGGAAATAAATATTAGTAGGACAGGAACTAGCTAATAAGGAATTTTCAAACCAATCGCCCGGAAAGAGTTACGGCCTGAAGTTAACTACCCTTGTAGATTTTTCCATTCGGAAAAAAAACTTACGTTATATTGGGGATGTTAAAAAATATGAGCTAATGAAATTACAACAAAATCGTATAAAATTTGATGAGAATGTGAAGAAAAAACTCATGCTAAAAGTAAACTACCTCTTTGTACGTACCATAGCTAAACAGTAGAGCAAATAGTGCGTTTGATGACGCAAGCTTCCCAATCCCTGTATAGGCAGGCAAGCTGCGACGAAATCATACGCTGTGCCTTGCTTTCTCGCAAGGAAATGCCAATATTTGGATCGAAAAATTCTGTCATCCAGAAAAGTTAAACAAGTAAGTGAGGAGGCAACAATGCTATGGCAGAAAATTAAACAGAGCCGGAGGGCTGAACTCGAAATGCAGCCACCTCCTCGTGATGAGTTCTGGGATGTTTTGGCTTTAAAATAAATGATCGAGAATGTTTATAATTAATTACATTACAGCAAAAAATCTACTCTTAGGCTAAAAAAAAAAATTCATATATATATATATATATATATATATATATATATATAGGGTGTTTCAAAACAACACCGACAACGTTTGGAAGGTGATTCCTGACACCAAGATAAGACAGAAATTATAGACCAACCTGGGTGTACAAATGCATCCTTTCGGAGTTATAGGGTGCCGAAAACTTGAAAACAAATTGATTTTAAAAGTCCATAGCTCCAAAACTATGGGACCTACTATAATCCGGTCAAGACTTCACTTAGGAACTAGTATTTGCCCTATCCAAATATCAAAGTTTCAAAATCTTGTGGTACTTCTCCGACAATTTTTATAGAAGTGGTTGGCGAGTACTTCAAATTAAAGGCCCGTAGCCAAACCCCCTCTATACCTTAGGATTCTGAAACATGTATTTTCGGATAGGGCACATGTTAGTTCCTAAGCGGTCTTGACCCGACTACGCTAGATCTCATAGTTTTGGAACTATAGACCTTTAAAATTTATAATTTAATGTATTCGGCAGCATACAACTCCGAAAGGAAGCATTTGTGCACCCAGGTTGGTCTATATTTTTTGTCTTATCTTGGTGTCACTAGTAACCTCCTAAACGTTGTCGGTGTTGTTTTGAAACACTCTGTTTACGTATATATATAAACGCAACATTCTTGCCTCAAGCGTTTGAATAAAGTCCATTTAAGCGAAGGGCTATATATAAGTGGGTTTGGGAAGGTTAATTACGTATAGCTAAAGCTGTCCTTAAGGTTGAATCTTAAATAAATGAGAATATATGCAATTTACATAGTCAAAAACGTGAAATATGGTGCCGTGTAGTGCGTGTTGCCTACATTTTCCGTAAAACCTTGATGCGGCACACAGAGGCGTTGACTAAAAATTCTTTAAAAAAGAAATGGTACACTTTGCCCACTAAAAGACACTTTTTAATCGCTTTGCCAAACCGATTTTCGGAAAAAACGTTGAAATTCGGCCGACCCTACTGCACAGTATTTCAAGCAATGTACCCTGCCAGAATCTCCATGGTACAAAATTTTAGCAGTTTTTATCTATTAGTTTATCACTTATAAGCGGTATCGACATAAATGGTCCACCCACTTCACACACCAAAGAAAATAAATCCAGTTGACATTAAACAACTTCTAGACAAAATTTCTGTTTTCCATCACACGAAAAATAAACTCCCATCGGTATCAGGGATAGAAATTACAATATTGGAAATGAGTGTGTAAATTGAAGGTGGTGATTACGATTTACTATTTTTTACTCACAAGTTATAACGCTTATGCATCTTGAGTTGAAGTTTCGACACTTAGTTCCTTCCTCCCATGCATTTCATTTTATTTGTCCTGCTAATTTTCCCATCTATTCTGTCTCTATAAACAAAATCTTATGTTTGGCCAGAAGACAAATAGCAACAACAGAAATTGATAGTGTATAGTTGCGATATGTAGTCCCAAGAACTATTGAGATAAGTGATTTTAAAAATATAATCGAATGTTTTAGAAGGTAAATATCCGTTTAACATTGCAGCTGAATATTTTGTGAAGGTATTCAAGGAAATTAATTCCGAGAAAGTTAAGAGTTTAATGATAAAAGAGTTATTTCAAGTATGAATATAGTGCTGATTCTAAATTTCTGTCGTACAAGAAACGTAGTTATTGGTTGTTATGCTGAATGCTGTGTGAATTTAACGTAAACTCTGATGTCATGTATATTGTGCGAATAGTTAAATGAATGATATTTGGACTATGTATGATTGAGGACATTCTAATAGGATTTAGGACAATTAACTACCAATATATCCCGTAGCAAATTTATGATAATCAGATCATATTTGTCAAACGGAAGTTGAGATAAGGTACAAAGGAGGATCAGAAACTAAGGTGACAAAGTCGATATTTCTGGAGTTTCGTCTGTTATAGAAGAATGAAGAGTGTGTGGTACTTTTAATGCATGGAATTGGAAACTGTGCATAGATTCAGCCATCCGCCAATTACGGCCCTAGTTGTAGGTAAATACAAATGGCGACTCGTTTGCAAAACTGGTCCCATGAAGAAGTGCGCTCAGTTATTCGATTTCTGAGGGCGAAGAATGTAACTGCGGCTGAAAATCACGTGCAGCTCCTAGAGGTTTACGGAGAGACTGTAATATCTCGTCAGGATGTCGCAGAATGGTGTCAAAAGATTGCAGCTTGTAGAAAAAATGTCACCGACTAGGAGCACAGTGGCCGACCACCACGCTATTGAAGTAGTTTCGATAGAACATCATCGGCTACCCTACGGCTACCTCCGACTTTCGCTTGCTCTCGCACTTGAAAAACACCTACGAAGCCGTCTCTTTGCTTCAGACAAGGAGGTGAAACACACAAGGAAGGGATTTTTACCAGGAGGAAATCTTCATATTCATCCCGCGATGCGACATGTTGGCTGTAGTGGTTGTATGAAATAATATATGCACTTTTCACTGCAAGCTTTGTAACCTTATTTTCTGATCACTCCTCCTTGAGTCAATTGTGCCTCAGAAGTTGTTTGTATGTTTCTTACAGGATCTTATTGATAGGTATAATTGGATAGCGCAGAAGATTAAATATACGCCCACATTCTCAGTCAGTTAAAATTAGATCATTGTAATCCAAATACTAAAATAATATAGATGTTAGCTTACAATGAGGACAGAGCCAGGCAAAAGTAAAATTTATTCAGTAACTATCAATTTCTTTCGAATACTCCAATTCTCTTATTTATGTACTGAATGAGTAACATCGAATTCATATCTTCCCACCGTTCTATTAATATATTATGATACGTAATCAACTTTCGATTTACGTATGCAGAGAATTATGAGCATTGTTTCCCACCGCTTGATTACATATGCGTGTATTTTAGATTTCCTTAGCAACACACGTGAGTAAATTTCACAACATATTAATTATGTTTGACGCTTGGTATGACGCTAAATACCTATGCAATTTTCATGCAACCTTGAAAAATGTTATATTAATGTAGGAGTTTCACGGAATGACGCACTAGTAATGGATAATAGTGAATTATACTTTTCATTTTATTGTGTGTGTACTATTTGCCTTGAGATTACATTCACTATTCACTGCACGAAAAAATTTTGAGTTATTAGAACAGTTACACAAGAATACTTAACTTTAAGTGTAGAAACATATCCTTAATATTAATAAAAATCTACAAGCGTATTACGTTCTAAAAATCGTTACTTTCCTAGCAATAATCTACGTCTGATAGTGTCATTCTGTATCGTGTGCCAAATATATATAGCAATCGATTATTTCTTAAAGTGTAATTAATCAAAAATGAGTTTCTTAAATTCGTCAATACAAATAAAAATTTAAAAAATATAAACTAAAGGATACACTTTTGGTAGTGAAATAAAATTATTTTGTTGATAAAAATCAGGTTAAAGTATCTCCGATCAAAATCTAGTTGTCAACTAAATTTTATTTTTCAGTTGCATAAAACAAAAGATTCTTAATCAAATGTAAACGTATAAAATATTAACCCTCGGATACCAATAACATTTTATAACTCCAGATTCCCAACAGGAGTACAAGTGTATCCCAATACAAATTTTTGCAATTATAAAGATTCTTATTTCTGGCGTCGATAATATTGGAATGTTAGTTTATGTTGGGTTGCGCTGTGTTACGTTATGTAGGTTACTTTAGGTTAAATTTATGTAGGTTAGGTTAGCGAAACTGAAATTTGTTCCTACGCTATAGAACTGTATTAATTTCGTAATATTTTTGCGGCGGGGAAGGTTGCAAACCTAGAATATGAATGCAATATTGCAACGATATATTGCAATAGGCTCTATTACCTGATCGTTCTATATTTTGATGAACAAAAATCAAACAATGAAATATTTGAAACAAATATGGTAACATAGATACCCAAGGGGGTACAAATGTACCCCAGTGCAGCTCTAGCCGCATACATAAACAGATCACCATACAATATAATTGTTATTAAGGAAATAACTTTCCTTATAATGGTCCCACAATATAAAGAGCGCTAGTCAATCTCGTGTGTGTGACATAAAATATACAGTAAAACGTATGCATGGGGTATATTTGTACCCCACTTTTGTATCCGAAGGTTTAAATCAAACGTAGATGTATAGTATAGCATTGCAAAGATTTTTTAAAAGAGAAAGCAAGAATGGATGGGTAAATGAAGGGAAAACAGTGCAATATTAAAAATGTTTGAAAAGTTAAAATTGTTTTATACATAAGTTCAGGAGAAACTCTCTGACTGGGTTTGTTGCAGAAGATACTGTAGTACGAAAAAGAGGAATCGGATGAAGAAACCTAAATTTGATGGATGATGTTAAATAAGGCAATTCATTCATTTCTAACATAAACATAAGGACTTTAGTGTATGATGCTCAAGAAGTCGGGCTAGGAACAGTGATCAACTCGAGATTGCATTTTTTGTCAAAATCAAATATTAATACATTCAAATATTTACGTATAAAAAGTAGAAAAGAACAATTAGATTGTTCTTGCTTATTACGAGTTCGAATCAATCGTAACTAATATATTTTGTCTAGCAGATACTCATGGGAGGACCAAGACAAAAGTTTCCCCCGGACAAAGTGACTTTTCGTGCCCCCTCCCTAGTCCTAGCCTATATTTTACATTTTATTATAGTGATTTTAATATTTTAAACTCATTTTTCAGAAAGAAAATTAATATTCAAATACATGATACAGGCATATTTAACACTTAAAAATATACATATGGTATCAATTACATCGTGCTTTTATTATTATTATTTATGTACCGATATGTAGAAATAAAAACAATATAAACAGCATTTATTAAATACTAGTCTTGGTGGCATGGTTACAGGTGTATTGTAAATTGTCTTGTTATATCAATAACATTATGAGTCATTCTATAAGAGTCATATATATAAAATCCAATAACATTCACTACCTGGAAAAAGTTCAGAAAGAGCATGGCCCGCTATAAAACAATACGAACTCCCACTCCACTCTTTCTTCTACATGCCATGTTTCTATTTGTCGATACAGGCGCCCCTAGTACTATGAAACTCTCCTCTTCTATGTTGGAATGGAAAAAGATTATATAATTGACGCTACTTTACAAGAATATAAACGAAAAAAAGTCAGTAGAAAATAGGTTATTGAGGCTCGTTTTGGCGCCTCCTTGACTGTGTCGCCCCGTGCAGTCACTCGGGTTGTCCGGCACTTGGTCCGCCCCTGCACATACTTCATTTAGTTTTCCTGCTGGTATAGTGACTAACATATGTGTCTTTTGTGAACGGAGTTACCGATGGGAGAGCACATAATAATAATAATAATAATAATAATAATAATAATAATAATAATAATAATAATAATAATAATAATAATAATAATAATAATAATAATAATAATTTTATTATCTTTCATTTCTGTTAATCACCCGAGTACTTTAGCGTAATGGATGTAATCGTAGGACGTTAAACTAAACTTTCCATTTTTATTTCTATTCTTCATTTGAATAAATTAAAGTATAATTATCTTAACGTTATTTCTTTTGAACACTTTCTTTTTTTAAAAAAAGATATAGATCCTTCACAACCTGCCTAAAATAGGGTTAATATAACTACTAACGTATGGAAATTTGGAAGTTTCAGTACAAGTGTTGAAGTATGTAAGAGCTGAAGAATAATTATTTTTAGAGCTTTAGCTGTACTGTTATTCGTAGCATCCCGTAACACATTCCAGTTTTCAAGAAGTTAAGTTTTATTTTTTAAAAAAGTCTGTTTACGTATTTGATAATGATAGTTATTACTATTATTATTATTATTATTATTATTATTATTATTAATAATAATAATAATTGTAGTAGTAATAGTAGTAGTACCATTTATTTTGAAAGGTTAAATTAATTAACCAAGTTGGTAAATGTCATCAAGTACAACAAAATCTACCAAACCACAGATAATTAAATTACCATATCTTCATTGAACAAACTGCATATTAAAGTCACACAAAATAGTTAATAATAATTGCTTGTTTTATCTACTACAGCCAACTTGAACTAAACTACTGATGCTGTAAATTGTAGAAATTAGCAAACTTTCGATTTTCCTGTGATGATATTTTCATTGACTAACACACCAAGCCAATGCCAACCCACCAAGACATTTTAATGATCAAAGAAAACACACACCTTGTTTCAAGATCATCAGATTACTATTGTTCCCAAACTAATGCTGAAACGTATTTTCATATTAGGTCGATAATATGAAATGATTAGGGAAAACTTTCTCAGATGAAGTTTCGAAAAAGGAGAATGTCATGGGCTTTATCAACCGTTTTAGACGTCTAGCGACTTTCCAGCAAAGTGATTTTTAAATATAAACGACTGGAGCGACTTTAACAGTAATTTTCATATTATGATTCGTTGGTTGATTTGGAATTGTGAGTCCTGTTGTACATTAAGGTTATATGAGACATGGACCTATAGCTTAACGTTGATTACTAATTACATTAACTCCCACTGGGAGTTGAACCCGTGTCACTCTGGCGAGTAGCGTTCATAAGATCTACACTACACTAGATATGGGCAGAAGCCTTAAAGTTTAAGTTTTCTGCCGTTCAGGTCTTGAACCGTTTAGGTCTTATGCCATTCATGTCTTAAGCCGTTTAGGTCTTGTGCCATTTAAGACTTCTGTCATATTTAGGCCTTGTTTCCTTTTGTCCTTGTGCCTGTTCCATTCACTTGCTTTAGTTTCAAGATACCATTATTTGTCACCATCACAGGGACTTGCGACAGTGTAGTAATTCCCATAACGCCCTCACGAGCGTAGCCAGTCCAACGGTAAAAGCTATACTATTAGTAATTCTAAAATTATTATTATTGTTATGCGGTACTATATGGTTTATACAAAATAACTTACTTTATTGTAAGAGTGAATTAAGAAAGTTTTCCTTCTACACGCAATTTCTTTATAAAATATAAAATCCATCAACAAAATAACAACTGGCATCGTAAAGAGATACTCAAAGTCTCATCAAGAATGTATATATATTTTCGTACATTAGACTTATTTGTTAATGAATTGTGCCATCAGAAATACGCATCTCTTTATCAGAAAAAAGATAGATATTAACAGCAAATATTGCAATAATACTTTTTATAGAGTCCATTTCTGGTGCATGAGGTACGTGGTTCGATATCAGCTAGTCCCAAGTGGACTTTGTGCTGGTGTGGATGTGGGTTTTCCTGGCCTTCCTTCATTTCCTTCAATTTTCTTCATTCCACCATTTCACTCATTTTCAAAATTACTGTTTCCATATCCTGTACCACCTAACAATAGGACGTAAAACTAAATTATTTCTCTGTACTTTCAATTCTTAGAAATCTCTGTCATTTATTAATTGTGAGCAGTCCTGGATAGATTCACTGTTCGGTCGTTTCTTAGTCGATCTATATGAACACTTTTCTCTACAGTAGATTGGAAACGCCAATGAAGAAGGAGAAACACACATTGAACTCTTTGATAGAAGAAACGTTTTAAATTAATGGTAGTTAGAACGATGTAATTCATTCTAATTATTTGCAGCTCCTGAGGAGGGGTTAAGGGTCGTTACCTTCCAGCGGAACACAAATCATTGCTAGGAATGAAAATTAAGAATATTTCTGCGTCTCACCCCAAAACGTGATCCCAGCCCTAGTAAAACTGGATCAATCCTCGTAGGAAATGATGTAAAAATATTAAAAAAATGATTTGAAGTAAGTCACTGAGCGAAACGATAAGTTTATCGTAAAAATTATTAATGTGCAATAGTTTCACTATCTACTTTGCCTTCATCAGACACATAATATCCTGCATATAACTAATAATGACAAATAGAAGCAACCATAGACCCTATCAAATATTTGTGTATGGAAGTTTGTTGGTGAATAGAACTGCACAAAAACGTAATTTGGAGTATATCTCACTCTACTCGAGAAGAGATTAATAGTTTAACTAAGCTAATTCCTTGTTAATGCTAGACAATCGATCTAAGTTTCTCGTGGTTCTATTTGTTCAACACTAAAATTATGAAGAACAGAGCATTCTAGGCCAGATATATTACACTTCATTTAGTTTTCTGCGGCGTTCGGTTCACTCCGACTTAGAAATGGTCAAAATCAAGTCTTGGGAATCGAGTGATCTCTCTTTCACTGTGAAAATAATCGAGTGAATTCTTTTCTTCAGACTCCAATGACTGTCTCACTTGTTCCTTTAAGAAAAGTGACTGTACAAAATCATCAATTGCCATCATAAAAATCTGGCGAAGTTGATTTTAAAATTAAATGAAGACATAAATTTTGTTTGGCATTGTTTTTCACTTTCTTTGCCATATTTCGGGATCAATAAAAGTCAGACTTCGCAGGGAGCGCATGTTGCGAGATCTATTTGGGTAACTGTTAACTATTACTCACAGACTGACATGTTTTACTTTAACAATGAAGGCGCAAAGAAGAAAAACACTCAGAGTTCGAAAAGATGAAATAAAATTATAATTATTGTATTATTTATTAGTACAATATAGTTTTACCTAGTAAAAGTTTGAAAATGTAGAATGTAGGATATCCAGTAGAATCTTCGGGGCAACGTTGCGAAATTTCATTACGAGTTTGAAAGTACTAGTAACTACAAAGAAACATAGAATGAAATAAATGATAAAAGAAAGACTAAATATGTTAAAATTAACTTTTCAGCCTAATCGATCGGTCTTAACAATCAACAGTAAACTGAGAAAACGAATAAGAAAGGGCTGAAGAAGTGAACTTTCTTCGTCAAAAGCTTTCATATTCTAAAATATGTAAGAGTTATTTAGAATTTTGAGTTTAACATATTATAAGGATTTAAAAATAACTATTATAGAACCTTGATCTAACTTACCCAAGTTAGGTTCAACTTGGCCTAACTTTGGTCCTTGACCAAGACGATACTTCACTGATATCATTCTCTTAACTTGTACTTACATATTTAGAAGAACATTATTCATTTACTTACAAATCATTGCGTACAAATTATATAAGTAATAAAGAGTGTAATATAAGTAACAAGAATGCAAAGTCGTGGGTATTACATCTGTAAATTATAATTTAGATTGTCGCATTACCTAGTTATTTTTTATTCCCATAAAAATTATAACAAGTATGATACAAGTAAAATTAATGTGTGGGATAAAATTTCACGGATTGTAGTTCATCTCACGTACTTACCCGGTTCAACTTTAAAATTGAATGATAAATCATTCAATTCGTAAGAGACATAACATATTTAATTCTCAAAACGCGTCTTATTTTAAAAGTAGCTGGCTTCTATTCGTACAACCATTTAAGTAAGTGAATAAAATTTATAACGTAAGAGGTAATTTTACCACACAACATATTGGTTTTGAAAATAAGCTTCTCAACTCTAAACTTAGTTAGTATGAACAAAATGTACCTACCTATAAAACGAAACACTCAAGATGTTATCAGAAAGTATTTTTGATTGATTTAAGTCACTACTTCTGAATGACTGAAATAGTGTTAAGTTGTTAATAAATTCAACACTTATTTATTTTAATAAAAGAAACGAACCGAAATCTCTAGTTATACGTGACCACTATGTCTTATAATCTTAAGGAGACAGACGATTAATTGAAGTTAACGATTATTAAATAATTGGTGGAATTAGTGTGGAGGGACGGTAGGACGCTCTGAGAACTATTATGGATACCATGGACAGTGTAATCGAGCCTCGAACCCCTCGCTTCGGAAGTGAGGACTCTACCACTGACCTACTGTGCTTACTCATTTTTTCTTAATATCAACAGTATTATTATAACAATTTTGGAGTAGTCGTCCCAATAAAACCAATACAAACAGCAAACGATCTTTAGGTGTATCTCTGTGAATAAACTCGATATATTGTCACCTCTTACGTCATAGGTTATAAATTTAAAGAGTAAAAAGTGTTGCAATGCTCAGAAATAAAAGGAATGGCCTTGGACTGAACATGAAAAAGAATACAATTAACAAAATATTTTAATTGAGATTCTCCCACCCAGTTGTATGTAACATGTTCTTTTTCTTCTTTATATACTTATTTGACATGGGAAATGCGTTAAATACGTAAATGGAAATAGGCTTTGGGAACAATAATTGCTTATTAAAAATTCCAAGGACTTGTTTCTAGGCTTATATACCTGATTTTATTAGACTTACATCAGTATTTTATCATTTCCTAAGAGCATCAGAGAATCCAGAATACACAGTCCTGTTGTAAGGAATCTGCTCGTATTTGTCAAAGGTAAATAAGAAATTAATGCTATACTTAAGTTTATATTTATAAATTGTATACTTTTATTCCAACGTAAAGTCAACTTTTGACGCTTTCGAGATTTGGTTTACATTTATGAAAGCTGCAATTTTTAAATGAGAAAAACCACGAAGTTACCACTACGCTCATAACTAACATTTATTTAATTACTTTGACTTGTATTTTAGTTAAATTGAGATTTACATATGCAGAAAGCGTAATCAATTGCGTAAATAAAGAATATATATTTCGCTAAGGTATTTAAGTGGCCAAGTAGATCACGGTGAGCTAGTGGTCCATGGTCAATTAAAATTTTCTACTATGTTTACTATTACTAATCATTCTGGAATATTTCTCTTTACACAAGTACTGTAAATTCTTTGTGGTCAATGGGAATTTAAGCTTGACAATATTCATCAATCACATGCGATTAGTGTTTGGATAAATGTGAGAACAAGTGTTTTTCTTTATTTTAAAAATATCCTACTTACAATTGATTTTAAAGAAAATCAGTGAATTTGCGAACTTTGATTCAAAACTGCAAAATAAGGATTATAAATGATGGTGGTAGTAATCTAAACACATACACTAAAATATAAGGTCACACTCACTCATCAACAAATCTCAGAAACTGCAAGATCTAGAACATTTTCTGTAAATATTCTCCTTACACCTTAAATTTCAATTGAGGCGAGGGTTTGGGAATTGCATATCGTAGGGGATTACGAGATATTTTAAACTTTCCTTTTGGCATTCTCCAAATCTCCGAAACTATTAGATGTATAACCATGAAATTTTGTGTAAATGTTCTGGTTGCGCCCTAGGTTGAAATAGACATAGGTCTCGTCAATTGCTTACTCTAAGAAGGGATTAGATTAATCGCCAAATCTCCACTGCTATTAGACATAGAACCTTAAAGTTTTTATACGCATATATTCTTGTTGTACCTTAGCTGCAAATAGTAAGACAAGTTGCAAACACTAAGGGTGGTTTTGGGCTTAAACAAATTTCTGGCGTTGGTCAGATTTCCTTAATTACTTTACGTAGAAACCAACAAGTTTGTTTACATGTTCTAGACCACTAGACTGCAAATTAGGGAAGGTTTCGGGAAAAGCATATCCTTAGAGAAGATGGGAGGCTTATAGTTTTTTGTGCGTTGTATTATTCATTTCTTTTAAATATGGAAGACTAAGTGGAATGGAACGCTGCGATAAGAAGGCATGAAAAATAATGTCTCTGACAACACGCAAGGGTAGATGCTTGTTAACATCTGAAAGAATATTGTTTGAAATAAAGTTACAAATTTTGTTATAAAAAAAACTTTTAACGGATTATTTTATCACCTCACTATGATTATAATTCATAACCTATGAGGGATCGAAATTAATGACAAATTTAGTTTTCCTGGAGCACGTCAACTTGGGAGCAAAATTCGGCAAATAAACTGTCCATTACAAATAGGCTGACACATGGTTACTGCTTTTGAGAATTCCTAGTGTAACGAAGTAGTTTCAAAATTTTAAGTCACATTTAAAGCGATACTGTATGTTACTTGTACCCGCATTTTAGAATTGTTTTCAACAGTTTGAAATTAATTTTAAAACACAGTTAGTATCTGAATTGGGCTAAGTTTTATCACGCCAGTATAATTAAATGAGATTCTAAGAGAATGCAATAGATTCAAAATGTATGCGAAAAATACAATATCTCATGATCCAATATTATTTGAAGAATGGAGCTCGGTATATACACTCCTCATTAAAAACAAATGAATATGTATCCCAACCCTTTAGAAAATTTCCGCTTAAAGGGGGAAAGAGGAACATTTCCTATACTTTTTTCGCAATACTGAAAGGACGCTGTGTGATATTTGTGATCGCATCACGGGAAAACGAGTTAACAGTTTAACATGGATTTTAGAACGTATTTAATAAATGCTCTCAGGTAAGTGTGTGTCATGTTACTTTTATTGAAAGTCATATCTGAAATAGATTAGGAATAGTTAAACATTTACGCGAAAAAAGGATATATCACGAATAAATCAAGTTAAAAAGATGAAACGCTTGTATGTATTTGTTATATCTTTTTTGCAACAGTTTTTTGTTAAATTTTGATATGTTTGTTTTTATCGTGACAATGATGTTGATCGTGAAGGGGCAAATACCTTACATGCTGAAGTCCTCATTAAAACCCAATCAATCAATTTCTTTGACCATTTATTAATAGTTTAATGGCCAATTATTTTCTTATACGTTAATTTCCCATGCGCGAAAAACTAAAGAATTAGTTTCTAGCAGGAACATGTTTTCACATTACTTTCTGTTTAAGATTTTTGGTTTGATTTAGTTTAACGTCCCACGATTATGCCTGGTAGGTTAAAGGAGACTGGACCTCTGATTATAGTGGAACACGAACCACTTTGGTCATTCAACTGTACCCCCAACGGGAATCGAACCAGGAACTACGCGAATCGAAGTCTTTTTGTTAAAGAGTATATATTAGAGACAAAAGGGTTATAGGTTGTAATGTATTAACATTTCTTACATGGATGATCTTTTTCTATAAAATGCAGATTTTTTATTTAGAAAATAAAGTACATTTTGTAGACAAAATTCGAACACATGCCAAAATGGACAGTGACACACAGCTACAGGACTCTATCTACTCCACCAGAAGCTCATAACACGGATTCTCCTCTGTTTGTTTCTATTGTTGATATGTTGTAGATGTATTGCATCATGCAGTATGCCAGTTGTTGACTTTAGCTTCCTTTTTTCTAATATTTTATGATTATTTCCTACACTGGCAATTGTAATGAAATGAAATGAAATCTTTGAGTTTGACGTCAAATGATTATGCCCATTAGGCCAAGGTAGACAAACATGTCACTTGTATATTTACTTGTAAGCAACGTCAATGTGGAACGTGTCTACGTAATAAAGGATACACGTGTTGCTCCATAATATAATGAAGGGGAAATATATTTATCTTGTAAGGAGATCTAAGGGAGGTAAGGAACTAGGTTCAACTTTTTCGATATAGTAGTTAGTATCTGGAAGTCAGTCTAATTCTTTCTGTGAACAGAAGTGTACATAAGAAGTTGGAAACGCGGCAATGATACCAAATTTATACAGGGTGTTAACAAAACATAATACTAAATTAAACAGAGCATGCAACCCACGAGGCCTCAAAGGAAGTTGTTGAAATAGGCAACTGATAGCACAGATGGTAAACGTTTCTCAGGTGGTATCAATGCTTGCGATTTCTTTCTTTTTTTTTCTTTTCTTTTTTCTTCTTTTTTTTTTGGCATAGCTGTGTGAAAGTTCTTACCAGAACGCTACTGACATTCAGCCATTGTACCATGCTATCCCCGAGATATTCAATATGTAAGTTTGGAAACATATATGTGTCGTGTTCGGTACTGAACGAGCCAAAGAGAAAACATTTACAGATTAGAACACATCAGGTTACCTTGGACGTATGGGAACGTGCGCCATGTTGGTGAAAAATTAGATCAAACAAATATATCGAGTTAAGAATAGGTCGGAGAATAGAATTGATAACATCACACATGTACTGATAGTCATACTTTGCTTAATAAAGACACCAGGCGAGTTTTTAGTTTTTATTTATTTATTTATTTATTTTTTAGCTTATTGCTCCCTTATGAGAATACCAAATATAAATCCTGTATGGAGAGAGAGAACACTTGCTCAAGTTTCCCTGTCAATGTACTTGTACCAATAGTCCTGTTACAGTTTCCATGCAAAACCCTTGTTATTGCTAAATACCAACCACTTACCTCACCACTAAAATGTCTCACGAAGAAATCGAAGATTTTCTCTGCGTTTTCTAGAACGATCCTTCTGTCCAGGAGCTTTCCATGCATGGCGAGCTTATCAGAAAGAAATGTTTATTTTGGTAACTTTCTGGCTCATTTGTTTATACCATCGGTATACCACTGATACATCATGACTCACGAGACCAATAAATGTGTTGAGGAACTTGGACTTTCTCAGTCCTACTGTACACCATTCTCGAAGTTACGGGAGAGGCGTACGCTGGTGTGAACTACAGTCTTGTCCGGAAACCTTCTAGGTGAAGATAGCATGCCTTCTCTAGTGGCATACCCTTGAAGAATAAAGAGACACTAAGATCAATATGTCACGCACATACACACAATATGTGATAATAAATTTGTTTGAATCGTAATACAGTTTTGTCTCTACTAGACTATACTTTATATATTAGTCGTCCTGTACAGATGGTTATAAATAAAATAGAAATACTTGAAGTAAATGATACAGAAATAGCAATAAATACGTCATAGAATCTTCACTTTTATCCCACAGAACGCTTTGATTTTTCGTAGAATGGAGTTACATTAGTAATAAGTATTCACGTAGGCTAGTATCATTCGTCGTAGACAACAGCACTCAGTTCAGTTAGTGAGTATGGAGAAGGATACCTGCTCCATACACTGCCATGCAAAACTAACCACAATTATTCAATATTATTCACGTTTCAGGAGTGTTCGTTCTAAAGCTATGATAAGCGATAGGTTAAGCAGTAAACTATTTCAAATTTACTTTTAATTGTTTGCTATAAAGCTATCGTCTCGGCCGCAATACTGAACACTTCAGCTAGTAAAAATATTAATTGATGTTCGTAAAAGAAGGAAGAAGACAAAGAAATTATAATTTATACCTTTCTTTGCTAAAATCATGATTGCTGGAGGAAATACTTTCTAGAAAATAAAGTGGAAATATGAAGAAAAGAAAATGATATGAAAGGCGAGACTCATCCAAAACGATATTTCTTTGTTTTCGTACGAACGCAGGTTAAGAAACTAACACAAAAGCATTCATGCAATATAGAACAACTTCTTAATTTGTTTCAAGATAGCTGTTGAAACAATGAATGTTTCGTATCTATTTAAACATTGAAAGTAAAATAGAATTAACAGTAGAAGTTTCGCATACAATACCATATTTACTTTCCTGATACGAATTTTCACCTACCTTACCCTTCCTCTTCGTTTCCAAGGGATATTCTTTACTCCTTCGCTATATTCACTGCTTCACAAACGCATGTATGAAACGCAAGTAAGATATTTGCTTTTCTTATGTTCTATAGAATGGGTTTGGCGGCACATCTTTTGCAAAAAATAAAATAAATAAAAAAGAAAATAAAAATAAAAATAAAAATAAAAATAAAAATAAAAATAAAAATAAAAATAAAAATAAAAATAAAAATAAAAATAAAAATAAAAATAAAAATAAATAAATAAATAGATAAAAAACGATTAAAACTTTCGGATAAATATACCGCAAAGTTGTGGTTCTGTAGATTAAAAGAAGAGAAATTTGCACTATACTTCAGTTAAACTTATTGAACAAATTTCAATTACAAAGGTGTAGATACTGGCCAAACTCGCCTTAATAAGTTGATAACATTTTAATAAGACTCAAATTGTTATTATGCAGCATGTTTATGTGGCGGAGAAGACAAGTAGCGACCATGATTATTTATTTTCACATACATTCAATTATCCACGTTCACTATGTATAACTAAGCGTAAAGTCATAAATAAACAAATGCGTAAAAGAGTATATATCTATCATTTGTAAATAATGTGACTCAACTTATTTTGTAAGTTGTAATTATTGTTGGTTATTATAGTAGAAGTTATATAATTGATTGAAAAAAATGGATGTTGATAATTAGTAGTAACTCGTATAGAGAATTAGGGTTCCAATATCGTTAATTATGATTCAAAAGATTCCTGTTTAAAGGATGTAGTCTTCTCCTCGTGTGTAACTATATTTCGTAAAATCTGCTTCCTTCCTCATAAACTATGTTTTAATATGTAATAGTTCTTGTAAACCTGGTGTGTCATTTCTGTATTGTTGCGTGCTATTTACAGCAAGATAATTTTAAGTTCTATTATTTTTAAAGAAAAGAAATAAATATTTATTTAATAACTGATCTTTTCAGTGACAAGTTTTAATAGATACAATATACATTTAGTCTGATAAATTGTAAAAAATAATAACTATTTAGTAGTAGTTATTTATTAACATAACTTATTTTTTGTGGTTTACTCAACAGAACCAGTCATACATAATGTATTTTGATCCTTTGAGCCAAGAAGATATAAGACGATATGCAGAAGAAAGGAACGAAAATGCTAAAAGTTTGGAGAACGATTTGGAACATTTGATGAATTGGATGAGTAAACAGCCTCATTTTCCGACAGGCATAGGTAACATTTACCTTATGAACAAATGTAGTTTTCATTCGTTCTAGTTCTTACTTTTAATTGAGTTTCTCATTCATTATATAATTCCAAAACTTAGTATTATAATATCATTCTTACTACTTCCTATTCTGGTTTTTAACACGCTGCAGTAAAATATAGTTTATTTAATGAAGCATACTACAGTAGTTATATTTTCTTAGATATACTTGTATTTTACAATTCTTTTAGCATTTCTCAGAATTCTGAGATGAGTGATGATTTGAGAGGACATTCAATAAAAAAGGGAGGGAATTAAACTTCCAAAATACTGGTAGCACATAGTGAGCAACATCAAAGATATGGCCCCGGGGGAGAATTAATAAACTATCTCGGGGATTTACTCTCAGGGTGCCTCTGAAGTCATTACTAGTTGAAGAAATTGAAAAGTAATTTAAAATTTCTTTCCACAATTATTTAGTATTTTGAACAACTAACTTTGTTCAAAAAGTAAACATTGTTCTCAGTTTGCTGAGAATTTCGATAATAATTTTCAAATCAACTGAGTCATGAGTTTTGTGGTCGTATGATCATTAATAACAAGTTGACTGCCATGAGCATCATATGTGGTTCTCACCTTACGTTTGTCTGGGGCCATATATGATGCTCATCCTTGATATCACAAATTACTAACTTATCCAGGTTCTTGAGCATCATATATGATGCTCATTGTCACAAATTACTCTGAGACAATGAGAATCACATAAAGTGCTCGGCTCCCATTGGTACATTTTCGGGAGAAACAAGATATCGCAACAAAAATGTGATATAACTATCCATAATCGAGCCAAAGGTAAGATAAAATTTATGGCCTCTTGGGACCAGTACCCTCAAATCACCTTGGCAGTTAAAGGCATTCTCAAATATGCTTACAATTTAAGTATTTTGTACTTACTTGGAAAATTCTGAAGTATGCAAATAAATTACTTATTACATTTGTGAAACAATGACAGACTTTTGGAATTTGCATACTTGATATAAAAACCGGAAGTACTATATCCATAGCTTTCGGCTGCAACAGAGAGAAAATGTGAGAAATGGAACATGTTCATCTCAAGCTGAATCCGCTTCAAAAACAGTTTATTACTACCTCTTGCAATCAGGTGCGCAACCAGAAATTTTTGTACGGTGGAATCCGAAATTTGAGGGTGATCCAATACTACGTCTATGTAGTATGCGTTTTTCTACCAATCTATTCTGTTCTAAAAATGGTCGGAGTGGTATTATAGGAAAATGAGGAAACGCCCTCTTTTAAAACGTACATACAAATGACTCACAAATTAGGTATATACCTATATTTATCTCTATCTATCTATCTATCTATCTATCTATCTATCTATCTATCTATCTATCTATCTATCTATCTATCTATCTATCTATACAAACCTACACACACACACACACACACACATATATATATATATATATATATATATATATATAGGGTGTCACAGGAGGAAGGGGCGATACTTCATATGAACATTGATCCTAATCTTAACGGTTTGAGAGCTGCAGGTTGTGAACCACTTTTGATTTATGTTGCGTATTGCTCACTCTTAGCTATTCTACAGAGGTGAGACATAAAGGATTTGAAAGGTGATGGAATGGTCTTTCCAGCGGTATACAGCATCCAGCAGTGGTGCTATGAGGGAAGCTATGAGGGCAATTTGATAAAGTTAAGGTTATTTAAAGAATTTGGATGGCAACACTGATTCCAAAATATCCCTCAATAACTTCTCTTCCAAAAACACCACTGCCACATGTTGCATACCGATGGAAAGGTCATACCATCATCTTTCATATCCGGTATGTCTCACCTCTGTATAATAAATACAGGGTAAGCAATAAGCCACATGAATTCAAAAATGGTTCACAACCTGTAGCTCTCAAACAGTTGAGATTAGGGTCCATATTCATATGAACATTTTTGCTTAGAATCATCCATACTACCATTTTCCGAAGCATTGCCCCTTCCTCACGGGACACCACATATATATTTGGTAATGTTTGTAATATGGCAGAAGGACAGAATTGCAAAATTTCTAGTAAATATTAAAACATTATTTGACAACCAATATTATAGAAAGTTATACTGATATCTAATTTATTCTCTGTTAGAGTTTGCTTGCAATATATATATATATATATATATATATATATATATATATATATATAGTTTTGGAAACTAAAAATACTAATATTCCTGCAATTACTCATATTTAACAAAACATTTTATTTTATCTCACTATGTCCATTGTATGTATATATCTTATTTTTATTATATATGCAGTTCTTTATTATCAGATATATTGACACATGTCAAAAGTATCTATATCTGCAATAATTAGTCGAATCCATAAGAATATTCCGTTTAAATGCGCCTTTCGGGTCAGAGTAGAATAAAGAGTGCGTGAAAATGTCAACCATTTCAAATATATGGGAAGTATTTTGGCGAAAGACGCATACTGACCAAAGAGATTAGGTCGAGAATTGCTATAGCCAATGAAGCATTCAAGAAGAAAAGGTCGCTGTTGTTAACTAGCAGCCTTAATATTGGACTAACGAAGAAATTGATTTAGTGTTATATATGGAGTATTTCGCTTTATGGTTCAGAACATCGGCGCAAATCTGTTTCAACATATGGGGGACGGGCAAGACTGTTCCTACATTATATATATATATATATATATATATATATATATATATATATATATATATATATATATATATATATATATATATATATATATATATGTATGTATGTATATATATATATATGAGCGATTCTCGAAATATCTATGAAGTTGAAAAACAATAGTAATCCTTCTTACCATTTCTTAGAATGTCATTGACTTTCTATTTTCTTATGCTCTTTGTTCAGAAATAATACTGTATTTGTCAAATTTCATTCCATGTAAGAACTACGTCCTTTTGTTCTTTCTTTCGTCCTTTTTACTTTTCTGTTTGTTTTTCTTGATGTTACTTTCTTTCGTTTCCCTTATGATGCTTTATCGACCGTTGTCAGTTGATTCAAGTCGCCCGTCATCAGTAACACTAAAACTAAGAGGAGTTTATAAGCGAAACTGCTGTTCCACACCAACTTGCACGGATATCAACATGACGGGACTTTAGCTATTATAACAAAGGGAAATTATATCATTTAGTTATTTTTAAAAGAAGGAAATGTATGAATTAAAGAAAATCAAAACGGGGGAATACTTAGCCCGGGAAATTAGGTAGGCCAAGAGGATGCTTCCATTTTCTTGTATGAATAAAATAAAGGGTTAGATTCACTCCTAAATATTTGTACCATATCATATAGGATTTATCGGTTTGCAATTCTTGATATTATAACTTCAATTTATGCATAAATTAAAATATATTTAATTCTCAAACTCAGGTGGGCAATTGCCCACTTCCTTTCCTGTGTTGGGCATAGCCCCTCGAAACAAAATCCTAAATACGCCATTGGTTGTCTTCAACATTGGGAGGTGGGCAGATTTGAGGTTTATTCTAGGGAAGGGAGATGAAACTCATATTACAGTAGATGAATCTGATTTCTAAGGTGAACCTGTTGTAGAGTACATTATATATTGGGCGATGTAGATTAAGTAGTAGTACATATCAGTATTACAAACCAGTGCCGTGAACACATTCTGAAATCTGAATACATGCATATATATAATTGGTATGTTTCTAATTAGGCATCCACAAAGATACACGTTAAAATTGTTTTATAATAATATAATAATATAAATAATGACCTCCCCAAAACCATGAAGAAATAATATCAATTATGTATGACGCAACAATACTATTATTTGAGCAAAATGATCATAATCTCAATAGCATTACAGGAATTGTTACAGAAATCTGACGCATGTCATATACTCTTTAGTTAACAGATGTAACCTTAAGATTATAGAGAAAAATATTAAAGCAATTAAATTCTTTTCTTTGCTTACGAAGCATCCGCTCTAAAAAGAAAAGCTCGGACACGCGGAAATACGTAAGAACAAACCATGGTTCAGCCAGAAATGCATTAAACTAGCAGAGAAAACGGGCAAAATTACGTTGGTTACAAAATTCGAATGAAATAGCCACACGGAATTTCGTAGACATCAAGAGGGAAACTTTCAAAACTTCTAGAACAAAGAAACGCGATTTTTTGAAAGCTAAAATTAACGAACTTGAACATAATAGTAAAACTAAAAAACATTCGGGCCATGCAAAGGGATCAACGAATATAAGAAATGATATCAACCTCGTGCTTATGTTAAAGAAAGCTGACGGAACA
Source organism: Thermobia domestica (assembly GCF_964235325.1). NCBI lineage: Eukaryota > Metazoa > Arthropoda > Insecta > Zygentoma > Lepismatidae > Thermobia > Thermobia domestica. The sequence goes on along the minus strand of NC_137461.1, from coordinate 147,976,001 downwards.
GTTCTCACTGATACACACAGCATTTTAAATAGAATGATTGATTTCTTTGCCGATTTGCTTAACACGCAGCCAAAAACTAATGTACATGGAGAAAGGAAAATACACACGACAGAACCGTATATTCCAGAACCCAACCGAATAGAAGTAGAAACCGCTGTAAAGAAATTAATGAAACACAAATCTCCGGGTGTAGACGAAATCCCAGCTGAGTTAATTTTAGTTGGAGGCGAAAAATTGTGGAACAATATACACAAACTCATCCTCCTTAACTGGAACAAGGAAACATTGCCACAAGAGTGGAAAGAATCAATAATTGTTCCAATCCACAAGAAAGGCGACAAAACTGACTGAAATAATTATCGCGACATCTTTCTTCTGTTAACATCCTATAAAATCCTTTCAAATATTTTATTCGCAAGATTGACCCCATAAGCAGATGAAATTATTGGAGATTATAAGTGCGGATTTAGACGAAATCGCTCAACTATCGACCGAATATTTACCATTCGCCAAATACTCGAAAAGAAGTGGGAATACCATACCCCGGTACATCAACTATTTATTGATTTTAGAAAGGCTTTACGATTCGGTTAAGAGAGAAACATTGTACAACGTTGTAACAGAATTGGAATACCGGAAAAGCTAATTAAATTAATTAAGGCATGTTTAAATGAATCCGAAAATAATGTCCGGGCAGGAAAGTTTTGTTCACGTGCTTTCACGTCGAGAATAGCCTGAAACAAGGAGATGCGTTGTCGCCATTATTATTCAACTTTGCCCTGGAATACGCTATAAGGAAAATCAAAGATAATAGCCAGGCCTTGAGTTAAACGGTGTTCACCAGATTATGTCGTATGCTGATGATATAAAATTTAATAGGGGATGATAGGAGAACAAAGAAAGAAATACAGAAGTCTTATTAAACGTTTGCAGGGACATGGGATTAGAAGTAAATGCAGAGAAAACTAAACACATAGAAGTGCGTCGGGTTCGTAATACGGCAAATTATGAATGCAATAAAATCTTAAATAATACTTTTGGTAAAGTGGATACTTTCAAATATCTAGGATTAATATTAACAAACGAAAATCGAATTCAAGAAGATATTAAATGTCGAATAAATACAGGAAATTCGTGTTATTATTCAGTTCAAAATCTCTTGTCGTCGCTAATTCTGTCGAGAAATTTGAAGCTTAATATATATAAAATGATAATCATGCCTGTTGTTCTGTATGGTTTTGAAATATGGTCGCTTACTCTGAGGGGAGAACATAGACTGAAAGTATTTGAGAACAAGATTCTAAGACGAATATTCGGACCCAAGAGGAACGGGAATGAGGAATGGCGGAAACTTCACAAGAGGGAACTACATAATTTATACGGATGACCAAACATTGTTAGGGTTATCAAGTCTAGGAGGCTTAGGTGGGCATGTCATGTAGCTAGGATGGAAGAAAGTAGAAACGCTTTCAAAGTCTTGACTGGAAGACCAATCGGAAAACAACCATTAGGAAGACGAAGGCGCAGATGGGAGGAAAATATGAAGATGGATCTCGCATAAATAGGAATCCAAAGTAGAAACTGGATCCAGTTGGCTAAGGACAGAAGTCAGGAGAGGTTTTGTGAACGCGGCACTGAACCTCCGGGCTCCATAGGCCATAGGGTTAGTTAGCTTACGAAGCTTGAGTAGATGCCTAGACTGATACTACAAATAGATGAAATGCCCATTGACTGAAAAGATGGGTTCTACTGACATTGGGTAGTCTATATACTCTTCGTATGCTAGGGCCTAGGGGAGAAAAGGAGATAAGATTTCACATCAGGTTACGTCACGCACACTCTCACATCTTTATTTTCATTAAAAATGGAAAAGCCAAGAGAAACCAATATCATCTCCTTTCCTATGTGGCAGTCGAACACAAATAACCACACTTATCTGCAAAAATCACTTTTCAAATCGAATTATTGGGAGATACTCCAGTTCCAATGTTGGGGGGACATTTCTCCCCATTTTCCCGGAATTTATGCCCGTACCTACAGCTGAGACAACTTTCCAGCATGAGAAAAGGGCCAAATTCTGTGCCAGCATTTATTGCAATTTGTGCTCAGTAGCAGAAGTGGAATTATTACATACTGATGAGACTACTAAATGCACTACAGCACGAAGTTCAGAATGAAATACTACAGAATACGATTATTTTTAAAAGATGGAAAAGCCAATAGAAATCAATTTTATCTCACATTCCTTTGTGGCATTCGGACACATCATGACACTTATCCCAAAAAGCAATTTCTACGTTCGATTATTGGGGGGGGGGACAGTTCCCCCAGGTCCAAGATTGGGGGACCTGTTCCCCTCGTTCCCCCGGGATTTGCGTCAGTAGTTGAAAGGTTTGGACATTACGGAAGTAAAATAAGCAATGTTTACAAAGCTTCAAAATGGGCAGGAAGAGTTAGAAACGAAGATGTTTTAAAACAGATAGAACAGAAGAGGACGCTTCTAGTCTCCATACGTCGTAGAAAGGCCAATTGAATTGGAGACCTCTTGCAAAGAAATTGCCTTTTTCGTATCTCCACAGACGAAAACATGAAAGGAAAGCTGGAAATAGGAAGAAGAGAACAAGCGATGGGTTATTTGAAAGATAGAAAAAAATATTGGAGTTAAAACAGAAAGCTGAAAATCGAGAAACTTGGAAGAAACATTTCCAGGCTCACACTGAATATATATATATATATATATATATATATATATATATATATATATATATATATATATATATATATATATATATATATATATAAACTGATTAGTTTCAGGACCTATCACAAGGCAGAATACTTAATAACATAATAATAAATATCGACTGATAGAAAACTGTTTAGCATACTTTCCAATATCGCCAAATTAACTGTTGCCAACGCAACATAATGTTAAATTTTTTAAATGACACTACGACAGATTGTATTTCAAATCTGCACATTAAACCAAAACTTCCAATACATTTAATATTCAATGTAACAAACGGAGGGCTCTATAACATCACAAATTCTATAAGTATTCAAATTTCGGAGGTCTCTACAGGAATAGCGTAATTCTCACTACTATTTCATTTGTTAATTTACTTTGTGTTAAGAGTGCTTCCATATTTCCATATTAATACATCAGGACACCCAACAAAAATTTACAGTAAATTTATTGTAACATATTGTAAAGAAGTAATAACATTTCGGAATATTCTAGGTGAACTGTCATCTCTGAGAAACCTGACTAAAATAAACATCTCTACCGTATTTCATTGGTATTATAACGTGTATAGTAGTACTACCTCCTTCCCTTCCACATAAAAAATAATCTATCATGATTTCATTTGATATTACGATCTTTTTGCCATTTACATAAGTGTGTTATTTTTTTTTTTTTTCAGATAAAGATGTCCTTATTTGCTTCCTACGACAGACGAAATTCAGTCTTCAAAAAGCAAAAGACAAGATTGATGCATACTTTTTGCTAAGAGGAATCTTAAATGAGTATTTTGCATCTTTAGATCCACTCTCACCAGCAATCGTTGAAGCAAGTAAACACCAGTAAGAAATCTCTATTATCACTTTATCTTTTTATACTCAGTATCTATAATTATCAATTTAATAGAAACGCTTTAAAAAGTCATGAGGAGCGGTGATTTTGCATGTTGCAACATATATACCATATCCAATACATGTACTGAGGGTAGAATTCTTTTTAAGTTAAAAGGTAACGTAATTTTTGAAGTTAAGACATTTTTGAGGTTATAAATGTTTTTGTTCTTAATGGAGTTTTGATCAAACTTAACAAGAGTGATAAATCTAAAACTTCACATACTTTGAGTATAACTGTATATATACATCACACATTTGGGTTATAAGAGGTATTAAAATAGCTTCTGTTTATATGAGTTTAACACCAAGTGTAAGACTTTTTGTTAAACCTAACAAAATATTGATGGGGTTAAAACTTCACATCCTTCAGATATGGGAGGGTATGTAATACAGACCACTCGAACTATCAATAGAAGTTCATTAGACCACAAGTAATGACAATTCTCTTACTTTACCCATGAAAGAGAATGGAATGGTCAACACAAACTTCCAGAGGTTTTCTAGTTGTATCTTCTTCCTACGAAATTTAAGAAGGCTCAATGTACTCATGCTTTAAATTAACGAGCTTTGCTATGGTAACCCTTCTAGAAAAAACGGTTAGGCCATGGTACAACTCCAAAATTTATGTTTGATCTTAAATATGTCTGGCTCACGCAAATTCACTCCAAAACATTTGCTGACAAAGTGGCTATAGTTCCACATATATTAGTACTCTTATGTGTAGCGCTTGATTCACCAGTCGTAAGGCGTCACCTTTGTTTGCCAATAAAACAAGACATGGTGGCTATATAGAAAGTAGCCATTAATACGTATTTTTCACTTCAATTTCGTTTTTCGGTACCCACTTTTAACTTGTAAATTATTTTGAGAATCTACCTTATGTTTATAAAAATGGATTATTTGCATAGAGCTCTCGGTGTCCTTTGGAAAATATTTGTTTCGTCAAATGCTTATCGAGGAATGTTCAGAATTATTATTTTTCTCTTTTCCCGTATCCTGTAACAATAAGACGATAATATTATTGCTGATTCTATTTTACGTTGACCGCGAATCTCACGTAACTAAATTTCCAATTTTGTTTTTGTGGCCATTTAACGCGAACATACACATGTGCTTGAATCGTTTTTTGCAATAACATAGTTTGACTTCTTGGTACATAATGAAACTATTAATTATTTTATTTCCTTTGCAGAATTATATTCCCTTGTCCCACATTAACACCAGATGGTTACCGAGTCATCGTCACGAATTTTGGAATAGATCCAGAAATATATGACTTTGACGTTGTATTCAAGAGACATATAATTCTCTTTGATATGCTGTATAAGGAAGATTTTCATCGTGTAGGATCTATTTATATAGTAGACTTCTCTGAATTCAGAATAGGACATTTGATGAAGATTACCATTCCGAAAATCAAGAAATTCGTAAGATACATTTTGGTAAGTAAATTAAACGAACAATGTATTAATATAACATATCTAATGGAATACCCTTTTTCAAAATTTATTTTTAAATACATGTACTGCATATTTAACAGAATAAAAATTATTAACTGAAATTTAGAGTTACATCTGATTCTACGTTCTAACGTATTGCATACATCATTACTGTTTTCTATAAATTACTTTCATAATTATCAATATAATACGTTGATAAATTATAATGGCATCTACAGAACAAACAATAGCAAATAATATAGTTATGGTTTATAATATTAAATTAAGTTACTACGAAATGTTATAGTGATTTTGACACGCATTTTCTAAAACCTTGTAAATGTATAAAATGGAATCCCTATTCTCCAGCGAGAAATGAGTGAATTCTTCAATTTTAGATATGCTAAGTTCTCAGATTTTAAGTTACAACAGTAAGTACTACTGAAAATGTAGTAGTAGCAAATGTCTGCTTCTATACTTTCGTCGAGTTTCCTCCAAAGATGGCGGTGATGGCATTACGAACAATACATGAAAAGTGATGACAGAACCGTTAACTTATATGACAGCTGATTTTATTTTTTAAATTAAATTTTCTATATTTTACATATGATCAAAAAGATTGCACAAGCAGTAACGCAGATAGGATTGTTAGCGAAGATGTGTTATTTCCAAGAAAAAATCGTGAAAAATTTAATTTGTAATCATAAAAATTAGTGCTGTACGAAAGTCATTCTACTTATGGAAGTGAAACTGATACTTTATTATATTCTTATTAAGCCCTTTATTATGATTCTATAAAGACAACAGCACAACATGGATAATGAAATATAGACTAAAGTTATCATAAAATTTGAAATTTTAATTTCCGTTGACCTAAAGTATTGTTTAAATACAAGGCATATGCAGTCGTTATCTCATGTCGAGTGAACAAGACAACATGCATGAGGGTAAATTCCAATATGTAAATTTTGAGAAAAAATAAAATGTAACTTTAGTGGCTTTGAAAAGTGTGATTTGTTTCGAATAATAATTATGTTTTTATTTTAGTAAAATAAATTTTTATATAAGCTATTTGTAAACTGTATATGTAAAAATATACAATGTTAACTAATAGATTGTTATCTTTTCCTAACTATGTCACACATACTCTTTACGCACTCAATACTTATAAATCTTTCACTAATAATCTGACATATAGTATAACTTTTTCATGAAAAATCCATACGGAATAATTTACTTTTGACAGAGCTTTCATCGATAATTTTCTCAAAACGAATCAGGCAGTTTGTTCATGTATCACAGATAAATATTTTATTAATAACTCTATAAAGATGGATGAACACTTTGTCATGAAAATATTCAAAAGGAGGTCGTTTATTCTTGGCGACATTTTTAGATAATTTTCTCAAATATGACTCGTGTAATTTTGTTGATAGATTACAAAATAATTACAATAGCAATCCTAATAAAGGGTGAAAACAATTTCTCGAGAATTCGAGAAATTGTGAGTTTTCTTCATACAAAGCTTTCTGAAAACATCTTATAATTTTGTTCATGTTTCATAAGTGTCACAGCATTAACTGCATTATAACTTTATTTAGTATAAGAAATTGGAGGAAGAAAGTTTTTTGCGGCAGCCTCTACTTTTTACTTTTTAAGTTTTTTCTCCTTTTTATATAGTTGCTTACTAGTCATTTTACAAGCCGATGCTTGGAGGTTATTAAAATAATTTTTTAACTCAATACACTAGATAAGGATCCTGAAACTCTAACCATCAACTTTTGTAAATTAATACTCATGCTGTAATCATATCACTACATTGTGACCTTTTCTATTTAATAGGTTTTATTTCCGAAGGTTTTAAGATAAATATGAGTAACAATTTGTTCTTGTGGTGCTAGATAATTGATATTACATTTAATGTTTTAATTGTAGCTCTTTGCAAGCTGGTTTTTCTTACTTCACACTTGTTCTGCTTTCTACACCATTGCAAATATTCTTCCTGTGACAAGAAGCATGCAAATATTAATAATCCAAATTTGTTTTGGGGTTGCAAATGTTTGATTCTTTTTATTCTTATATTGACTACCACGTCTATCCGAAAAGTTAATAATGAGCGTGTAGAGACATACTCCTACCTATTGTCCTTATTCTTAATTCAGTTTACAATAACCACTTTCATATTTTCCAGTGCTCCAATCAATTTCTGATTTTTAAAATATTTTGTTATATTTGTATTCATGTTGGTGATCAACTTTATTTAATTTTCAAAATTACCTTTTTTATTTGAATGTTTAGCTTTTTGTAAGGTGTAAGTCATTCAGCACTAAGATAGAAATAATAAATTAAAATAATATAGTATATGATTCAAGTTCGTTAAGAATTTAGTTCAGAAACAAGTGGTTGAAACAAGTCCTTTCACAGTCAAATATCACATAAGTATTTGGTCTAGGAATTAATTCGTGCGGTTGGTACGCACACATTGAAGCTGTAGTACAAACACAAAATACATAAATACCTTAAGAAAAATATTGTCCATCGCTAGCCACCACTTTCGCCCATCTGTCAGGCAATGTACGGATTCCTTGGCGAAAGAAGTCCTCATCCTTGGAAGCGATCCAGTCAGAGACCCATGTTTCGATATCTTCTGAAGAAGTAAACCGCTGTCCAATCAAATCGTTGTTCATGCAATCGAACAAGTAGTAGTCCGAAGGAGCAACGTCTGGTGAATACGGCGGGTGGGGTAAAACTTCCCATCCGACATTTTCTAAATAGGTTTTGACCGGTTTTGCGACATGTGGGCGAGCGTTATCATGTTGAACAATAAGTTTATCATGTCTGTTCTCCCATTCTGGTCGTGTTCTGGCCAGAGCTTGCTTCAAACGCATTAATTGTCGTCGATAACGTTCTCCATTCATAGTTTCACCCGGTTGCAGCAGCTCATAGTACACCACACCTTTCATATCCCACCATATGCACAGCATAACCTTTGCACAGTGAATATCTCGTTTTGGTTGTGATGGACCTGGTTCACCTGGTTTCACCCAGGCCTTTTTTCGTTTAGGGTTCTCGTAATGGATCCACTTCTCATCACCCGTAATAATTCGATGCAGAAACCCCTTTCTGCTCTGTCGTTGAAGCAGCAATTCGCAAATGGTTTTTCGTCTTTCAACGTCTCTGTCTTTCAATTTATGTGGAACCCAATGTGACATCTTTTGAATCATTCCCATGGCTTTGAAGCGTTTGGAGACTGTTGTTTGATCAACGCCTAATGCTGCTGCAAGTTGTTCCTGCGTTTGACACGAATCCTGCTCGAGCAATGCTGTCAATTCTTCGTCTTGAAATTTTTTTGGCTGTCCAGCTCGCTCTTGGTCTGCGAAGCCGAAATCACCACTTCTAAACCGTGCAAACCACTTCTGACACATTCGCTCAGCTAGAGCATGGTCACCATACACTTCCACCAAAATACGATGACTTTCAGTCGCACTTTTCTGCATGTTAAAGTAATGCAGCAGGACACCCCGCAAAAACACTTTATCAGGCACAAATTGCGCCATGTTCACTTAACTACAAACTGGTGTTGTTGACGCTTTAATCCACTGCCCTATACTACGAACGATACGCGATGACAGGGGTTTGCAACGCATGTGTGGATACACGGAACTGTGGGACGCTCCGTTCGTTGCGCCATCTCTTGTCCACCCGCACGAATTAATTCCTAGACCAAATATATAAATTAATTTGATATACCATCAGAGGTATCATACATCGCAAAAATTAACAAATTTCATTCTTTTTTTAAATATAAAAAATGTCGAAAAATTGTATCAGTGTACTTTAGTTATAGTAACTATAGTACCATATGAAAATATAAGAGAAATTAAATTTGATAGTTCACTTCTTCATTACAAACCTCAGCTCAAAAAACTACAACTAGAAACTTTGGTACTAAACTTAGCGAGTAATTTTCATCTATTAGAATTCATTTAGTATGCTTTTATGCTAAGAGGCAACATTAAGGAAGAGAAGTGCTCAAGAAAATGGGGTTTATTGGTGTGTTTGTCAATAGTCCAGTCCTAACATACACAAGTCTACGCTAACGTTTGCAAACTTCTAAAATATACACTTTTATATCATCATTGCACGTATAGGGTAATAGTATAAAAGAACGTTTTTAAAAATAAAAATAGTGAATCAACCCTCATTCACGAAAAGCAACTTTATATAGATTGACAGATTTTTAAAGCATTTATTATGGTATTTGAAACCACGTATGATATAGAGATATTAAATCTTTCGTACAAGTTAAGTACGGCCTAGCATACAAAATATGACTGCTAAATAGTGTTTGTTTTTAGGCAAAATTATCTCTTATTGCATTAAATACATTTGTTCTGTCAGGAGACTACAATTTCGCTAAACATGTTGGGTAAGGATATTTTTTTCATAAGTCACCGCGAAGTGTAAAGACTGAGGGAGCAAAGGCAAACGAGTGGCATAATGTTAGGGCGTCGAAATCACATAGTCTTACAATACTGCAGAGAAGTGCTTAGGTGTTAGGGTACATAAGATGTGTGGAGTGCTAATCTTATGGAGGCATATATGGAAATCACGTTCTACCTTATTACAATAATCATACATTTGATGGTTGTATAAAAGTTCCTTTGACTAAAGTAATATATTTTGTGTCCATATTTAGCATATATTTGTAATAATTTCTTTACAATGTAAATATATTTCATTGGATTATTTAGAGCTGTCTCTACTGAAATCACATAAACAAAATACATTATTATCTACGTATAACCATTCTTTTCTGAAAAAAATCTTCCAATGCGGAACAAAGGAACTTGTTTGGAGAAACGAATTGATGAATTTGTTAATTTTCTGCAGACAGTATATTTTACATGCTATTTTTCGAAGAAGAAGAAATTCAACGATTGCATAAGTTTTAGTAATTTACAGGATATTTCGTTTTCTTCAGAGAAAGTGGTATTTAATTCATTAAAAAGTAACCAAGTTATTTTCTATTTTAAAGCAAAACGAATATATAGTGCATATTTACCTTAAAATAATATATAAGAAGGAAATGATGGTAATATATCATTACTTTAATAATTTCTACTTACAACTTACCATTTCTTTATGATTCCCAATTCAGTTTGTGGAAATAATTTAAAATATGCACTGTAAGTATCAATCAACTTACTTATTTTAAAAAAAATCGATTGTAAGTTACGTATTCATTAATATTTTATCCATATTTCATAATAATAATAATAATAATAATAATAATAATAATAATAATAATAATAATAATAATAATAATAATAATAATAATAATAATAATAATAATAATAATGTTTTAAACAGGAAGGATCTCCAGAAAGGTTTAAACACTTTATTTGCTTAAATGTGCATCCTCTCGCAGTACAAGTGATACATCTCTTTACGTTACATATGGAGGAGAAACATAAGAAGAAGGTAAGTGTTTTTCACATCTTATTTATTTTCTTTATCTTTATTTTAGTAGGCTACGGTCCAATCTGAGATGAAGGTACTAGGTTTACAATATCTGAAAGAATAATTTCCGTTTCAGGAAATATATATTGATGGTGATAGGCAGGGTCTGTATAACTTTTTGGTGTAGAAATATATGTTCTTTCTTTATTAGTATATACCCACAAAATAATCAACGCAAATATATCTAGATTCTGATGTATCAGGGAAGCTTTAAGGGCTATTCCCAAAGATCGATCTCCATGTTAATAGATTAATCTAGTAATAGAGTCGAAAATTGACCCCATCAGCATCGAAGACCTTCTGCCAACATTCTGGAAGGCCATGGATTCCATCCCAGTAGAACATGGTGGGCCGTGAATCGAAGAAGGTATCAAGTGCATTTTGCACCTCTACCAGGGATTTGAATTGACGTCCTCTCAGATGATTGTTCAAGAAATGGAACAGAAGATAATCGGACGGTGCAATGTCCGGGGAGATGGCGGATGCAATAGTGTTTCCCATCCAAGGCCTAGAATGATGTCCCGGGACATCCTACCCTGGTAGGGTGTACCGTTGTCCTGTAACTGAAGGATCCCTTTGCAATTCTTAAGTGCTGACTCCAGAGTTTTGAGTTTTTCTTCAACACGGTAAGCCGCTGACAGCACACAGTTGCATTGATTCTCTCACCAGTTGGTAGCAGTTCCCGATTCACGATGCCGCAAGCAGTCCACTAAACACACAGTACGACCTTCTTGTGTTGCATGCCGGTTTCGGCTGTTTTGGAACCGGTGCTTGGAATCCTAACCAATGATGACGGCTCTGTGAACCCTCGTAGAGGATCCACTTCTCATCACATGTCAACACCCTGTCCAGAAATGGCTTCTTCCTCAGATCAGACAACAAGGAAACATAGGTATCTGCTCGTGTATCCTTGTGGCCTGGAGTGAAATCATGTGAGACTCATCGACCCAACTTCTAGCTTTCTAAGTTGATGCAGGTGCTGCCAAATGTTTTCTCCACTCACACTGAATTGTAGTTTTAGTTCTAGCCACTGTTCACCTAAATTGCTGCCTGAAGATCTTCATTTCTTCAAGTGTTTCCTCACCGTCCTCAAGATTGTTAAACCACCGCTGCATTATCCGCGTAGTCACGACACCCTCACCAAATGCCTGACATATCTCCCGAACCGCTACAGTGGCGTTTGGTCCCAGTTTGAACTCGTACAGCATATATGCCCTTATTATTGTCTGTCGAGGTCCCATGTTGACTCTGTCCTTACGTAAGTTTACGGTGTAACTGAACTGCCACAACCAGGTAGTGTGTTGGATATACCAATAATAATAACTAAGCTTCGCCTTATCTCTATTCGCATTCAACTCACGGTGTGAAGGCTAATAGATCAGAGACATCCATAAAAACGAGACAACTTTCTTGGCTACCTTTATAGCTCCATTGCACATTGGAGGAAAGTGTTGAAATGGTGGTCGTTAAATCAATTAAATAAGACGAAGAAGATTCATCTTAGTATTATACGACTGATGTGGTTTAACATGCAGGTGGTAAACTACTACGTTTACAAAAATATATTAATCGGAAATGACTCTTATAATGAATAATAAAATGTAGGATAAATTATTGAGAGGTGGTTACTAGGAATAAAATATGTTTTGCGAAAAAAGAAGAGTAAACGTACCAAGAACAGGTGGTAAAATTGTACCCATCTAAATGGAATACGCGACAAAACGTACTAGCGACAAAACGTACCACCGACAAAACGTACCATTTACCCTGAGGGATGCTTGTGAAGGGTTTTCTAAAAACACTTTAAATAATGACAGGCGACAAAACGTACCACTTGCCTGGAGGGCTACTTGCGAAGAGTCTTCCAATCAGCCATCAAATAATGTCAGGCGACAAAACGTACCACTTGATAGGACGGTATATATATCGGCCAAAATGAGGTTAAAAGTTGAACAGATTGGTGGTGAGGAAAGTGCCGATGCAAGACCAAGACTAAGGCTAAGGCTAAGACTAAGACCATACCTGCCAAATTTTCGCCAGACTGAGACCAGCAAGAATCTTGCATATGCAATATTTGAATATTTGCTGATTTCCATCATACTTTATCCAGGCTCTGGACCAGGGACGGATAGTATTAGAGGGGCGCGGGCGCTTTCCCCCAACTTGATTTGCACAGTTTTCTTTCTACAGTAAGTCAATAGTATTAACAATTGACAATTAAAACCTGATATTCTTTCATCAGTATATTATTCTGAATTGTTCAAAGTATTATATGAAGTTCAAGGAGAACGTATACTATATTACAAAATTAGCAGATGTTTTAGTGTACTAGTTTTTGATGCTACTGTATCTATCACTTTTGCATTCGAAATATTTTTTTAATAAATCTTTTTCAATAGACATCAACATAAATGTTTTCAAATGTTCCTGAGACATGGTACTCGTTAGCCTATTTTTAATGTATTTCAGTTTTGAAAAATTTCTTTCACATGTTACCTGAGTTACGGGCAAAGTCAATAAAAATTTGTATGTTGGAAACCTGGATAATTATTACTGCAAAATTTACAATTCTGCAAAATTAAAAAGCAGCACATTGGACAATTTTGCAACACGTTTTGCATTCGCTTTCCTTGTAAACAAATGTATTTTCTCCTAATTCTGAATCACTTGCACCATCAGCACAATCATTTTTTCTCGGTTGTGCTCGTCATCAAGACCGACTTTCAAGGATATCCACGTCCTTCAAAAGTCCAAGAGAATACATTTATAGTATCCTTGGAAATTTCTTTACTGAAGTTTTTCAGAAAATATGTAAGTTTATCGAAAGGCACGTTTGGAAGTTCTGTTACTTGGTTGAAGTGTCTAGGGTCCAAATAGGGTCCATAAGGTACATTGCTTCTTGAATCTTGAAGAAATACTCGAAACTACCATGTCCAATATTGTGTTGTATGCTTCGATGCAGTACCTGGTCATTGGATAGAAGCAGCTTCATCTTCATATTCACAGGAAAAATCTTTGTCCATCTCTGAAGGCGAATTGTCGATAGGTCAATAGAAAAAAGAAATCACGTTCTAAGTCTTCAAATTTGTTATTGGCCCATTCTGCAAAGCTTAATGCTGGATTCTTAACGGATTCAAAATCATCTCTCTACTGTTTCAATTGGAATAGAGTAGTCTGCACCATCCGATAGGACTACACTAGCAGCACCCTCTATTTGGAGATAGTTTGACAGAGAGGTCGTCACTTGAAATATTTTAAGGAACATTTGTGCTATCCGAGTTGTTTTGAACTTGAAAATATATTTTATATATCCTTTCGCTTTACACCTAACTTTTGGTTTGATATTTTTTGTAGAAGCAATTTTCTTAATAATTATGGTCAACTCTGTATACAAAGCACTTTCTGGGTTCGAAAAATGACCAAACTTTTTCTGAAAAACAGTGTGTTTTCTACCATCTTGTTTCCGCAACAACTGTAAGATGCCTTTGTTAATATTTGATCTTCCAAATGCAGATTCGCTGATAAGACTCACGCATAAATATCGCAGTCATTCAGCAGAACAATGACACAGAATCAATGCAATTTTTTGTCAGATCACATATGACATGATTGAGTATATGAGCGTAACACCACGCGTGTAACTGAGTTCCTTAGTGGTTAAGCGGTTAGCGTATGCGCCTTTGTCGTGGGAGACCTGGGTTCGATTCCTGGCGGGATCTCATGTGCTTCGGATTTCCCGTAAATCAGTATGTCCCGTCTCATATAGCCTCGCTGCTAAAAGGGCCGTTAAACTCAAAATCAACTGAATCACACGTGTAACTGATCATAGGTGAATTGAAAAAATCCGAATATTGTCCTTGCATGTTACTTGAGCCATCGGTTGAATTTCCAATACACTTCTTAATATCAAGGTTCAACTTCTGCAGAATTTCCAGCAGTAAACCGCAAGGACACTGGCCTGTGGTAGATATGCATTTTACAATGACAACAATACTTTGTTTAACAACCGTTTTAACAACATACCGTAAAACAACAGAGCACTGCCCTGAAACTACTATATCTTGAGTAGTGTCTAATAGAACAGAAAATATTGAAGCTTGAGAGACTTCTTTCGAAATATCTTCTCTATAAGTGTGCTGATAGCATTCAAAACATAATTCACCGTGTTTAGTAAAAGTTATGCGACCACTATCCTGCTTACTTCCTCGTATATGACTGTTCTCGGTGACCTTATCTAAATTACTTTTAAGCGGAAGATCAAATTTGCTTAAGAAAGGAATAATATCCAAAAAGTTTCCATGATCTATAGTTGTGTCTTTCAGTTTATAGACTGCTACATTTCCTCTGTAAATGAGCCCTCTTTTACCAATGAGTTTCTGCACTTTGACAACTCGATATATTACCTGTCTGTTCTTCTCAACCTTATACTGCCGTTGTTTTACCTGTTCATGAGGAAGTAGTTTCTTAACATTATGTTCTCTATTCTTAGATATGTAAGCACACACATTGGTCTAATGTATTTTGGAAGACTCATGTTCTCTTACTCGCTGATAAACGTGTTTAATGTTACGTTTGTCACGTACAGAACCTTTAAGAGAAGTTTGTTCGATCTGGAGAAAAATCTGTGAACACGCTGAAAAAAAGAAAAAAGCTGGAAGTGGTACGTTTCGTCGCTGATTAAATATCCGAAATGTTTTAATTAGTCCAAGACAGGTTGTAATTTATATAAGTGGTACGTTTTGTCGTGGAATACATGTCAGAAATGCTTTAATTAATCCATGACAGGTTGTCATTTATGACAGGTCGTCAAAAGTGGTACGTTTTGTCGCGAAAATGCAAGTGGTACGTTTTGTCGCTGGTACGTTTTGTCGGGACACCATCTAAATGTTGTAAGAAAATCAATACACTTACAAAACGGTTTTCGTTAAAAAGTACCAGAAATGTATTTCATTTTTCGTTTCTTGTTCTAAATGACCAATATACCGCACAAAAGTTTGCTTATGACAAAAATAGAAAAATAGTCCTGCTTTTTATGTGGTGGAAATAGGGGAAACCATACAGTTATTGGCACTTTAAGGATTTGTTTTCATTCATATCTTTATAACAGACTTATTTTATAACATATACTGGCGATTTTTTAATATATACTTTCTGGGAATCTCTAATTGAATAGTATGTTGAGAAATTACAATACAAATGTAAAGTTTGGCAATAAAAATATATTTTGTAATGTGACAATGATCTTACAGTTATTGGCACTCAAAAAACAGTTATTGGCACCCAATGAAGACAGTTATTGGCACCATTATAAAGCATACAGTAGAAGATACGATTGAGAGAAATAAAGCTTGTAGGCCTGACTGGAAGTAATATCAATTATTATATGTATTAATAGACAAGAAATAGACATTTTAGACCTTGAATATTATGAAGTAAAAACAAATTGAAACCGGGGAATGCACAACATATTTTTAAAATTAAATAAACGAGAAATGCACAAACAAAATTGTATGTTTCAATGATTTATGTCAATCCGTTTCATTAATCTCGTCCTCATCTGAGACCACATTCACTGTCATCCTGTAGAACGTAGCATCCGTGACACAACTCCATCTTCTATGTCTTCTGGTATGTGTTCCTTATGGTACTATGGAATGCAACGACTGTGATACTTGCTGTGGCACAACTTGCATTCAAGATCCATCCTTCCCGAAAAGAATAGCTGAAAACAGTGTTTGAAGGATATTACGTTGCTTCTCGCAGCTGATGACGAATCGAAGTTCAGCATCCTTGTGAGCGTTCCATTTTGTAATGATTCAGTCAGCCCTTTGTCTGTTTCGAGGTTAGAAGTTGAAGGACCGCTTATCTCCGTTGAACAATCGAGATAGACCTCATGCTTTGATTTCTTTGCAGATGCTTTTCCTCTGCGTTTTAACTCCTGTTCCTTTCTCTTAGACATCTTCCTTGTTTGCTTTCTGATCTTTTTCTTGTTCAGCTAATTGCTTCTTCATTTTTGTCGTGCAAAATAGCTTGATATTTATGAGACGTTATTATAAACGGCAGTCTTTCTACACTTCGTTTCCCCTTTCTCTTAGGAGTTTCTGGCCATACTAAAACATCTTGCAGCAACGGGTGTTCGGTCTTTAACTTTTTTGAAGTTGAGCCGGAATCTTTTTTTAAAGCATTTGCATCTGTAGTACTGCCATTGATAGGTGTACTAGGGTTTACTTCACAAAGAGTATGAGCATCACTAGCAGTATCTGAGTGGTTGAAATCATTGAGTTGGATACATGCAGATGATACAGGTGAACCTTGCTGATTGTTTGTCTCTCCAGACTGAAGATTAACACATCTCTCTACCGAAGACTTAGACCTACTATTATCTATAAAATGTTGAAATAAGCGATACAGTACATGGGATTCTTCGTTCTTATTTACAAGGACTTGTTCATTGTCAACTTCCTGAAGTCTTCTCATTACATCAGTTCCTACTATACTTTCAAACTCGGTTCTGGTTAATACTACATCCTTAGTTTGCTCATTAACACCGCGTATTTCTTGAACTTTTTGTGTTGGTTTTGCAACGCATTTAGTGTAATCTATGTCGTTGGGATCAAATGGGTGTAAACCGCATGCCCTAAATCCATTTTGTATAATAGATGGCGAAATGTAAGTGTCAACTGCTTGTTTCAACAGAGGAGCAAATTTAGCTTCCGTCAGAGACTGCAATTGATTATAAAGTTGCCACTCTTGTACCACTTGCTTCCACCCATACTTCAATGGTGTAAATACGGCAACGTCAGCAGGTTGCAATATTCTTGTAGAATTGGGGTACAGAGCAATGAGTTCAATTTGAAGCTTGCAGCAAAGTTCGCTAAGTTGGTAAGATGAGTTTTATGACCGTCCACAAAATATATAATCGGGAACTTGACATTTTTCGATTTTAATTACAGATACAACACATTACCTATCTATCCATAAAAGACTTCGTCTTTCATCCACCCCTTCTCACTGCGACCGATACCCTATCTTTTAGACACAGATAGAGCCACATCATTAGGCACACAAACATAAGGGAAAATTATCATTGGGGTGTTACGTCACCTGCAGCACTGAAAGTAAACATAACTGTTAAAGACTCCTTTGCATTTTCGCGTGTCTACACCGTACACGTTACTTACTTCTTTTTTCCGCTAACACCTTTCCAGTTTTCGGGCAAAGCTAAAAGTTAGTATCATCACCACTGTAAACACGTGTTGCATCCTGCAGAACATCTGTAAGGTTATTGGCTTCAAAATACTTCTATATTATGAAACCATGATCTTATGTCGTTTTCTGTTACACAAAAACTCGCACTTGTAACAGATTCGCACGTTCTTTCCGCAACCTTACGATTTGTTTCAAAGAACGATTTATACCATCCATCTCCCGGCATGTTATTTGGAAACGGATTAGGACGAGGATGTTTCACGAGAAAGCCCTGAACACTTTTAAGAATATCCTGTTTCTTTCTGGGAAAACTCTTTTCAGCACATTTTATTAACAATTCCACCAACAATGGTTCTCCCTATTCTAAAATGGGTCGTGGTCCGGAAGATGATTTCACATCTTGATTTCTCAGATGGATTTGTAATGTAGACCGAGGAACGCCATACTGCTTCGATGCTGTCTTTATTCCTACACCTTTTGATATTGCTTCAAGGGAAGCACTTCTCTGTTATAGTGAATATCTTTTTCTTCCAATCTTTGGCATTGTGTGCCGATTTCTGCAACAATAAGAAAACGTTTTGTAATTAATTTTATATGAAATAATTTAAGTTTGACATTGATCTAGGCCCTACCATTTTAAAAAAAAGTAGAAACTAAATGTCCATGTTGCTAACACCAACAATGTCCATAACCGTCCAGACGTTTGGGACTAACGTTTTGAATCTCACAGCAGACTTTTCTTTACCGGAGTTTCTTTACACCGTTATTCACATTGACTTAGGCTAGCTCGCCATTGTTAATAAATATTCTTGTGTCTGACCACGCGCACTTCATGGCCGACTAGCTGAGTTTTGAAAAATATTTTCTTGCTGTAACTCAACGTTCAAACTATTATAATAAATTTTGATGGTGGGCTAACTCTGTAACTCAGCCGGATGGGCCAAACTTTGCCAGTCCGCCCCTGGACTAGACTACATGAACAAATAATTTCAATAGGCATATTAGACATATTTCATTACCAGAACCTATTCTGCTGCAAATTCCTACAGTCATTGGCATGGTCATTTATACAGTTCTTGGCACTGTACCAATAACTGTTACTTATTAGAGTAGGAAACCAAAATTTTGACCAACAATAGATGTGGAGATGGAAAGCATTATCGGACAGTTTTCAAGCTATTTTATTCTTCAGCATCAGAGACAGTGATTGGCACTCTAGTGCCAATAACTGACATTTTATATTTTCATTCGTACAGTTATTGGCACCCCATGCATTCACTCAAAGGACAAACAAATCGGTTGAAAATGTACCATTGGAATAATTAGTAGACCCAATTCCTCTCGTGCAAAAAATATTAAAAGATTTTAAACAATAGCAAACTAATTACATTTTTCTTAAGCTGATAGATATCCTTAACAAAAAGTATAAGAATTACCTGCAAAATTGAAAAATCCAAATAGCTTCCACTGTCGACTAGAGTTTGCCTCCAACTGAAAGGTTCCCGGCAAAACAAACAAAGGGAACGCGGGCAGAGAGGATTAAGCTGCCAGCTGCAGGAAATTTTTACCAATACGTATTCATTTTTCCTTAGTAAAGAGAAAAAACTAAGGAAAGTGCCAATAATTGTCAGAGTGCCAACGACTATATGGTTTCCCCTACGAGGGAACAGAATAACTCAAAACTATACTCGGCTTGAAAACACAATGAGACATTCAGGGACTTGATAACATCAAACTGATGCTGGATCCTGTCTCTTCGCAATAGTACCGTACCTATTTCGTCAAGTGCGCACTTCGTGAAATCACGATCCTTCACCAAACAACAGGAGGGGAAAATAGGAGTGAAGGACTTTTTTGCCTTTAAGGACAAGACGTAATATCGACATTGAATCTACTAACTTCAGAAGTCCGACAAACGAGGCTACGATTTGAATGTTAACCAGCTTTAGTCGTACTGTAATAAATGCAATTGTGTTAGGTATTAAAAAATGAAAAGCTTTGTAACTATTAACAAACTCGAAAATGGGTTACAATGAAAATAAAATATTTTCTTATATGTGATTATATATAGTAAGATACTATCTTAAATATTTTGACTAATGGTGTAGTAACTTTGAGGTCTAAAATTAAAAGATACAATCGTCAGAGCAATGGTGCAACAATGCATGCTTGATGATATTTGATACTGCCTTCATAACATCAATAAACGCGTCAAAATACCTCACCTCATACGGGAATAGTTGCTCCACATGTCCACAGTTGAATGATGACATTCCGTTAGGGACCCCATTATGATCATTATGATTTTCAGGATCTTCAGAAGGTCATCCATTAGCTCCGTAGTGTGTGTGTGTGTGAAGTGCGCCATTACACCTCCTATATATTGGAATGTCATTACGGATCACGTTCACCCATTTATTTCGCCCATATTTCCAGTTGGCAATGAAAATGTTCCAATAGTGAAGCTCTCTTTGTCAGAAGGCCAACATTGTGCTGTTGTGGGTCTATGAGCACAGTAATCAGTGTCAATTCATACAATGAACGTCAAATTCACCATATCTTAATCCAGTTGAATACTTTAAGATGTCATTGAACTTCAGATTCAAGCTTCTTGACCCTTCCGAGGAATTAAAAGAGATTAATTGACCTATGTGTGCAGATATGGTGCGCCATGCCTCCAACTATCTAAGCAGATCGCATTGCTTCTACGCCGAACCATATTTTTGCTCTCCTGAATATGTAATGTGAACATCACGAAAGTTACGTAGGTGGTCATATTCTGTCTGGTCAATATGAAGTGTGTCTACATACATATCTACACACATACATACGCGCACATGCACACATACATAGAGGAAAGTAATACTAATATGGAATCATTGCATCATTTTATTAATACAAGAAGCAAGAGAACCATATCATTATTTTAAGTTAAGACATCGACAAGTTAGCTTATTATTAATCTAATTTGTAATATTTATGACTTTTGTCAAAAGATGGATATATTTTCAATTAAGTCGACGAAACATTTCAATACAAAAGGCTTGAAAAACATGATAGGGAAATTTATGGGCACTGATTGCTTACAAGTCACCTGAACTAAATTTTGTAAAACTTGTTCTTCTTTTTTTGTCAAGTTGATGGAGGTCAAGAATGGAAATGAAATATTTAACTTATCATTCTACGAATAACATCTTAAAGAAGACAGGTTATTAATGAAAGTAAATTATTATGAAACAATTAGTTGTGTGAAAACATGCATGAAAACGAGAAAACCGTTAACAAACCCACGGACACAATGTTTTCAACCACAAGTTCACATGGTCTGAGTTCCATACCAGGGACCTCTGATCCAAAAGGTGAGATCTCTACCATCTTTTGCTTGCATTGTCCATCATGATCACATGGAGAAAAACTATATCATTCAATAGGCTATGAGTTGCTACGAATTACCCTTTTCTCACAAAATAATATTGAAACCAATAAAAATGCTTGCTAGAAGTAGCAACGTTGCTCGCAAACATTTTCCATCCGTATAAATGCGGACGGAATATCCATCTAAGTTTTAGTCGGACGGACAAAAGGCGGATAATGTAAAGATACACTAACACCTACAGCATTGATAATACCTTCTGTGATCAACAATATTTACTGGGATTATTACCGTATGAGCAAACAAATCTGAGGGAACCTTGTTATTCGAACTGTAAAACATATTTTTTTTAGAATGTTCTTCTAGTCTCTCATTTACCTTCTCCCGTATTGGCTAATACTCTTTCAATGCAAAACTGATAAGCAACTGAATCACTAGAAAAGTTTTTTCTATATGCACTTCATATTCCATAAAGTGGTTTTCCACACTACGCGCAAAAGGAAGTTCGTGATGTCTCGTCGCCATAAACCAGCTATGTATCAGTACCACTACTTTTACAACTTTCAATAAAAGATGATTGAAGGAATTATTCTCCACGTCTGGTAGAAAGTTTAATAAATATACATGTTTCTACCTTCATTACGTTTTAATCGTTCATTAAAATACGAATGAATTATCTGAAAAGATTTATAATTCGGTGGATTTATGCCATAAGGAATATTGTTTCAAACAAACACAGAAATGAAATATTTATTACAGCTAATTCTAACAGATTTTATGTGACTACTGCTAATCACTGGTAAGAGCTGGTATTAGAAATGTATTATCCAAAATTCATCATTCTGAAGAGGTGGTTGGTGGTAATTCCGTTAAATTTACGGTAATTACGATATTTGAAATCAATATGAACATAAATGAATATAAATGTCGTTTGAAATGAGTATAAATCTGTTCTCATGTATAATGACTGTTACGAATCTTCATAATAAATTATACGTATATTCGCTCTAATCCCTAATTAGCTGCTCACCATATGGGATAATTACCTCAGCTCTCCTTCTCTCGCCTACATTAATTTGTTTTAAATTATGTTTCCTCCTGGAAACAATACAAATGTTAACTTTATTTTAGTCGGGGCTGGATAGAAATGACACGTACTATCTAGATGAAAACTTTAAATTTTGTTGACATTAACTTGTTTCAATGTTACTAGAATTTATTTTATTCTGTTTACAATGTTAAATAATAGTAAAGTGACATATAATTATATCTGTGCTAATGTATGATATCAATTAAAAGTATATATAATAAATTTTCATAACGATTTCAGATAAAAATTCTCGGCAACAACTATCAAGAAGAGCTTTTTGAGTTGGTCCCTCCAAAAGTGTTGCCTGATGAATTTGGAGGAACTGCAGGACCACAGAAAAATCTTAACGGTAAATCTTATTCTGTCTCTTATAAATATACCATATACAATTCTTTCCTCCTTTGTTATTATAACGAAATAATGTTTTAGTTAACTTTTCTGTCTCTTTACTAAAACTCTTCTTTCTGAGACCTTGATTTGTTTAGAATAAATGTGTATGAATGACAAAGATTGCATACTGACCGAGGGAAATACAGTACTTTTGTTATGTTCTCGTATCTGCTTTCAAATGACAAGGATAGAAAAAGCGTTTGCCTTTTCCCTTTTGTTCAAGGAGATAAAAACGCAAAATGAAGGAAAATGCTTTGGACATATATCGGTTAGGAGTGAGTGTAAACCAACTAGAAACACAAGGTTATAATATAAAAATTAGGCCTCATGGAAAGACACTAAATCAATTTACGTGCCCGACGATTGATCAATTTTATCAATGTGAACGATAATCTGAAAACATAACTAATAGAACTTCAACTGACCAAAGCAGTGTATATATTTTTAAAGTTATACACAAGACACGTCTACTTTCACTTGCATTCAGATTTTATATAAGCTGTCAAAGTTGGATATTTCTCTTATATAGTGTCTGAGAAAGTCTATGATACATAGCCGAAATTGTAATACAGATATATAATCTTAAAAATATATACACTGCTTTGGTCAGTTGGAGTTTTATTAGCTACCTTGAATTTACCAAAGCTGCAATGAATAATTTACAAGTTGAAAACATAAGTATATTTTGCAATCTCTAGCATAGATGCCAAAAAATAGATCCTAAGATTCAGTACTTGAAGTACCAAACATGGTCTCAAGGTACTACACAAAATATCACTTTAATTGGAACAGCATAACACTTACTTGAATTCTCGAGATCCTAGTGAGGCCACTGTGATAAAAATTTGTAAACTTTCTAGGTTGTCGTGGACAATTTTTGGGACTGTTCTACCAGATTGCAGCAAGTTCTATGGTTGAAATTATTTCGCCAAATTCTAACTCTTGGCTGTACAATTAGAAAATAAATGCATGTTGGATGAGCTACTATTTGCTAATCAAATGAAAATAATGAAAATTTAACAAAACACCAAAAGGTCTTTCGGCGGATAGGAGCCTCTCATACGTCTGCGAAGATCATTTATCCGACGCCATCGACAAAATAACCAAGATTCCAAGATTCAAACAGTTTTGATCTATTAGCTGTGTGTGTGGTCAGAAGAATTATTCTAGTCAATTAAATTGAAATTAATTGGTAACATCTAGAATTGCTTATTTAAACAATGGTTTTAATCAAGACGAATCTTATGTGTTAATAGTTTTCTTGCATATTTTGAATATATAAAAAAGTAATTAATTTGTCTAAAGCAATGCGTCTGCATCTGTCTGATCTCTATGTCTAGTCTTTATTATTTTTTTCTGACATACATGCGTAGATAAATTAGCTTAACCTTATTTACATGATTTAATTGTTAAAAGACAGAAGTCCAAGAAAATAAATAAAACTTCGCATTACGAAATTTGAATCAACGTATATAATGCTTCAATAGTTTCATGTAGTAGGATTGCTGGTAGTATGCTTTATTTTTTCACATATCAAAAATGAAAAAGTGCACATCCCAGTGGCTGAAGTGTTAGAGATTGGAGCGATCTGAAAACATACATTCGGGACATTCGAAATGAAATGAAATGAAATCTTTCAGTTTTACGTCCCCGTTTATGCCGGCTAGGTTAAAGGAGACAGTGTTGATGGGGAATGAATGAAATTGTTGAATGAAGAAAGTGAGAGGAAACGGAAGAACCCTGAGAAAATCCACGCACATGGTGCTTGTTCACTTGGTTTGAGCGAGAATCGAACCAGTACAGGACTTTAGAGTTCGATTCGTATGGAAAACCATACCATTGAAATCTTGTGAACTGTCGTAGGTCGAGTTTAGTATAGGCCTATGACTGATTTTTGACAAAAGGGTTACATACTTATTTAACTGAAAATCATTTGTCTAAAAGTATTCTAGAAAATAAACAAAGTTAATGAAAGTTTTCAATGATCACAAAATAAGCGTTCGAGTGTTGCTCTTTATCTAATACAGTGTTCAACAATGATTGGACATGCAAATATTCTCACCCGTAGGATTTTTTGCGCACAATATCGTTTGAAATTCTTTGAAAAATGTGGATATACTACATTAATCCTATTATGAAACAACGCATCCAAATATTTACTACTGTCTTTTGTATTTTACATTTTATAGTAAATAATAGAATGCGTTATTTGGAAGTATTCATGTATGAAATCATTAGGATATTTGACATAAATTCATTAAGAAACAAGAAGTACTACAATATTCGGGTTAAGTGAAATCTTGTTTTTAAAGTGGGAATCGTTCCTATTTGTTGATATTTCATAGGAACTACCGTATGACATGAACCATGGATTTTTCTATCGAATGGTTCACAAAGGCGATACTTTCATCTCACCGAAGAGATTGTAATCTCATTGAGAGGAGATTTTGCATTGCAGTCTTCATACTATCATGCAAGATTCTTGTTGTTGGGAACTACTCATATCCCTCTCTCCTGCATGCACTACAAATATGATAATCAATGAAGACGAGACAATAGGATGAATAAACTACCTTGCCGTGACATAATTAATCGTGCAAAACTATCCTGTAAATGTCTTACGTATATGCCACAATGTTATCGCCACACTATCAAACTGTCCAGGATGCACTGTCAATGAACTAGGAGACAGTACATCCTTTCAAAGCATTGAATTATCGCTTCAATCATGATTTATACCACTGGACCCAGGGTTCGTGCAGAGTGAAGATTAGTTAATGGAAGGTGCTATCTCTTCTTCGTCACAATTCAAATAGTTATGTATAATTACATACCGTTGACAGTCTTGGTCCTAAGTGATCGACCGCATAGCAGTTTCACAATCTCAAAGAATATTGAACAGAATGTGGAGTATGCTTTTATGGGATATACCTACTTCCGTAACTAACGTATAACATCCAATTATGATTCACCTTGGACAAAGAAGAGAAAATATTATATAGTTTTCCCTTAAGAGTTCCATGAACGTGCATTGTTTTGAACGATTATCCTGAAACATCTACATTGCTCACGTTATTTTCGATATGGCAATACCTCGTCACTATATACTTCAAACAGCCCGTAACATAGTCCTATTCACTAGGTCTACCTGTTCATTTTTTTTATTTGTGCATCCTGTTCCATTTTCGTGAACAATTCTTTACCGTGCTTCACATCACTTTCTGTACTACATGATATTACAGTACTGACTGGATGATATAGAACCGTTCTCACTTGCCATACTTACTCTTCTAACCTTCCGTAATCTTTTACTAAACACCTGTGACTTTGCGATCCATGGCTATCGAGAGCCATCAGTGTTATAGCCACATTTGACGCGTTCAATATACAACTGAATGTTCACTTTTGGTCACTTTGGACATACTTCATCTTTAAAATATCTACTGAAGCTCGTTTCCGAACTTACAAGACTCATGTCCAGATATTGTAAATAACCATAATGTAGAAAACTGTTATTCTTTCCATAACGTTAAGTGTAAAGTACAAATTGTACGTATCTTTTTCCAACAACTTTGGTAATTAAATTTGATTTCCTTGTGCTATGAACTCCTCATTTCATCAATCTGTTCTAATTATAAAGGCAAATGCCCCAAGCCTATACTCTAATTATAATAGGAAATATAATTATTAATAGAAACTAGTTATGCTAATGGATCTTGCCACTTGTGCTTCTTTGCTTGCTTTACACTAATAAAAGATAACGTTTTGCAAAAAAAAAGAAAGAAAAAAAGAAAGAAAGGAAGAAAGAAAAATGTAGATTTAAGTATATATTATTTTATTGGAACTTGAAAAAAATATTATTCAATTTAATTATTCCAGAATAGAACATAGGTGGAAACCATATTTAGATGAGAATATTAACATATATATATGCACGTCTATAGTAATATCTAGGTATGTTGTGACAGTTCAAACGTAAATTAAGTGCAACTTCAATTTAATCATTTCAAATGGATACTGATGATGCTTAACATAGTTAATGAATTACCATTTGTTATTAGGACAAGGGTAGTTATCATGGTTAGACTTAAGACCTCAGAATTCGAGCATTAAGCATTGAGGGCTTCCAATTACATATTTAAGAAGTGTTGCAAACACCAGTGCTTTTGCTATACTCGGAACTATTTGAGATATCAAATTGTTGTAAACGCAATTTTGATCTCTACATCTTTTGAATGTCATCCATATGACTAGATTTGATAGCTATCTAACCTTTTTTAGTAGATTTATAAATCAAGTTATATTTTGAATCTCCTATGACTTCTAACCAATTATTCGAAATGTATCATACAATGATCATAATATTAAATACAAGTGTCTTTGCATGTGTCCTGTATGTCCTATTTACCATATTACTCTTGTAAAGTTCTCAAGATTTCAGATATTTGTGATGCTGTAGTATTCGTCGTTCATAACAGTGAATAATAAATATGATACAGTACAGTTTCGTCTAACACGTAAATTTGAAATAAGTAATAATATGGCGTAGTACTATTTGAAAGAAAAACAATTTTATGTTTAGTAAGCAAAACTATTAGTATGGTGGAATTGCAGATTATGCCAAACATTTTCTCCCTGTTGGCATTTTTATCGTACTAACTTCCAGCATCTTTTTACCGATTCCTTAAATAGTCATAATTGCAATTCAAGATAGTTTTCTCTATCAACATGACAGTTCAAAACATAGATAATAATAACATACTATATAATTACATTT
Source organism: Thermobia domestica (assembly GCF_964235325.1). Lineage (NCBI taxonomy): Eukaryota > Metazoa > Arthropoda > Insecta > Zygentoma > Lepismatidae > Thermobia > Thermobia domestica. The sequence continues at coordinate 147,948,564 of NC_137461.1, read as the reverse complement.
ATCTGGAAGAAGATATGAAATGGATATTTACTGAAAGTGTTCTGTAGTGTATATGTATCAAGCGTTATGCTAGTCACGAAAGCTTTGCTTACAAATTAATTATGTTTATCCATCTTAAGTACTACTAACAACCTTATTATTTTTTTATTAAATTTTAGTGTTTATAGAATACATTTATAGCATATTCATAACACAAGCATTCTTAGAAGAAAATAACATCTTTGCAGAGTTAATATTAGTTAATTTATTTAAGTTCAAAAATCATTCGATAAATTGATAGGCCTATTTTGAAGTAGAAGCAATATGAGTGTTATCCAAACTTCAACTATTTTTCTAAATACAAGATATACGGAAGTAAGTTAACGATCTTATAAATCTTATAAAAATTAACCATTTTGGTTTTATTTGTATGTACTTACTGTGTTTTTAATTTGTAGCTCGATGGAATGAAGAGATAGTACGGCATAGAAAATATTTACTGAGTACTAAACATTGGAAAACAGAAGAATCCAAACGTCCTGGAACACCTAAGACATACGAAGATATCTTTGGAATAGAAGGGAGTTTTAGAAAATTATGTGTAGACTAGACAACATTAACATTCGCTAGTTGTAACGTCATTTTGTAAAAAGTTCTCATGACATGTATAATAACAAACATCACATTAAAATAAAAGTTTGTAATACTTGACAAACGCATATGTTTCCTTACTCACTCACTACATCCATAGATGATATGAAATAACACTGGTGAAACACTTTCCTTCCACATGAAATGTGAATATAGAGAGGATACTCATTTTAATTTAAACCCATTAGAGTGTTTTAGACGGCAGGTTGATTATAACGTCAGTGTTGGTAATGCTGTTAGCAGTATGATTGTCATCGGACAACGCGAAGTGTAGTACGAACCCCTAATCTCTGAATAATTTACAAGTATTTGTAGTGCTAAAGTGGCACCATATAACGCCTATTACTTAAAAGGGATGCTATTTATTATAAAAGCGATTAGTTTTCCCTCTTCTCGCACGCTGAGTTTAGTTGATTATGGGTTTAACGTTCCTTTCAAAAGCGAGTCTATATGAGACGGGACCCACTGATTAACGTGGAATCCAAACCACATGAGCAGGGATTCTCTCACATTAATTCCAACCCCAAACTATACAATTAAGAAATCACACGTTATCTTTTATAGAAATGTAGCATGCATTACAGAACTTTCACAAAAATATTTTATTTATAATGAGGAGACGTGCATTCACTTCTTTATTATCTGTCCATTTCAATTCCAAACAGAAAAGTTGCTTGAAGGTCCTAAAAATCCGTACGCCATATTTCGCTAAAGTCGGATGATTTTATGTTATGAAAACAACTGGAAACTTTTTCATTTTTAAGTAGCAGTGTAGGTAAGGATGGTGGGTAAAGAATTTGGCACTTCTCGCCAACTTCAAGGATTGGAGTTTGATTGAGAATCCCAAGAAATATGCTCACAGCATTGCGCAGAACAGTAATAAATTTGTGCAAGTAGTGGGGATAATTGTGAATGCTGAAATATATGTGTCACCATATTAGATAAACATCTAATATTCATTTTATGAAAGATACTTTTGATCATTTTCTAAATTGAAGAAGGGCTTATTCACCTTCCAGATTAGAAGGAATATGGAGGAAAGGATTAGAAGGAATATTGGAAGGATTAGAAGGAAAACTCATTCATGACCGTTTTCACTCCCAAGTACTGCTGAATGCGAAAACAATCATAAGGAAATTTACATAATATTCTCTCAAAGTCGAATAATTTTACACAATCGTGAAATTTAAATTGCAATCTTAAGGACAAGTTACCCATCCTTTTAGTATCTTCCAATTCCGTTCCATTAAAAGGGAATAATTAGGCAGCTGCAAATAAACTGTACTCCAAATAATACAAAATTAAAATATTTTAGTACAAAAAATATTGATTCCCTTCAATGACAACGTCAATAGTAAGACTATTTCTCTTTCTCACAATAAGGCAATGGTCAACGTATAGCACACGCTATATACTGTATTGAAAATAACATTTTTTATATAAAAAAAACTAGATAAGAAATTTTTTAAAAAATCTTCAAATTTTAAAATAATCCAAAAGGAAGCTCAAGGAATAAGAGAGGGAGAAACATAATATACATACAAATCAGTTTTAAATGCAATACTAGCGAAGCTTAAAGTAAACGTCATAAAGCAGAGAACTCAGAGAACGTTCACTATATCCATTGCACGAAAGTATTTGGAGACTAAAGCTATGACTGTCCACTTAGAACTGAATAATATTATTAAAGTAACTCAGGCATTTTCTGAGGACTGAGTGTTTTGGAGATGCCAATAAAATGTGCTTAAGGCATAGTGGGAAGACACATTCACCAAACAATAACGGCTAGAGCTACACAATAAATACGAATGCGTCAAATGACACTGTCCGATATGCAATCAACGCAAGATTACATTATCTCGTGACAGGAACGTGACTAAGTCTTCCAATTTCCTAAAATAATTTTTAAAGACTGCAGTTAACTTTCATTGACTTGACTCCAACTTTCATCTAAGTGAAATCACATTCGTTGAACAAGGAAACCAAGGAGAGAATGCTCCAGTGCAACATCAGATGATGTAGAATTCTTAGCTTCAACCTCGGCACATTCATCTTCCCGAATGGAAACGTGTATCGGCAGCCAAGAGATAACGACGACATAGTTCTGTTCACGTAGCTGAAGGCATTTCTTAAATATAAGTACGAGTAAGAGTGGTCTTGTAAAGACATGTGTTACTTCAAAAAAGTGGGGAGGGAACTGCCCCTCTTTGCCCCCCCTAATCGCCGCCCATGAGAGAAGTATTTCAATTCCTGTATTGCATTTAACCATCCAAGTACCATTAAGGACCTATCCAGTTTCGTTATACAAGAAATTATCCTTAGAGTTGGACAAGTTATAGTCCAGTGTATTTAGGCAGTTTTTGAACCAAATCTGGATATAAATAATAACAAAGCAAACCACTTGGGTTTGGTTCAGTATGCTTTTCAGAATATATCCTGAATATTCCCACATTCTCCCACATTCACCTTGGGAAAATCCGTCATCTTGGATTCAATATGGCGACCAGACCGAAACATAGACTTATATTTAGATGACAATATCTACTCACAGAATTAAGCTAGAAACTTCGTTCTTGTGTCAATTTTAAGATAATCGTATAGACTAACGAGCGCAAGATTGCATCATTCTATTTATCACATCAATATTGAAAAATGGTGGACATTGCTTTAAAAATATTGTTATTCTCATTTTACAATAATGTTTTATTGGTATATAACTCAGAAACTAACAGAGATATTGAAAAATGCCTCTGAATAAACGTTATAGAGTATAGTAGTAGCTTTCAAACAATACAACTTATGTCGGTCTATCTTAAAAAGTAAGGGAGCTAGTCGAATACTGGTTTTGTGTGTACTCACATGTCTCATCTATTTGACTTATGATATTTGCTTAAAGTTGTTAGAGCATAAAAATATTTAGTCAGATAACTTAATTATGGACAGTAAGTCCGTCATTTGGGATTCAATATGGCGTCCAGATCATGGGCGGCGATTAGGGGGGGCAAAGCGGGGCAGTTGCAAATTCAGATCATGTCTTGCCCCCCCCCCACTTTTAACTTCCAATCGCCTCCACTGGTCCAGATGAAGAGGGCAATATAACACTTTGACAGCAATATCTTATTGCAGAATTAAGCTGGAAACTTCGTTCTTTTCATCAATTTCTAGATAATAGTTATTTCCTTCTTACCTATCGTTGCCATATTAAAATATTGCCATTATTATTCCATAAGATCATTTCTTTTTATTTCTAAATATTGTATCAATGGAATTTTTTCTGCTGCAAAAGACATTGTAAAGCTAAATCAAAGAATAGTTTTCGTAACCTTTGATCAGCCAATTTGCCGTAAAGCTTTTGAAACTCTGTTTTCGGGTGCTCCAGGAAGACCCTTGTCCGTCTGAGAGGATTTCACCTCTTAGTGTCTTTTTTTGGGTTTAATCAGTATGATTATGGGAGGAAGTTGCTTAAAAGACCTTCGGAATTTAGTGTATGTAAGTAACAGTATAGTTCAAATGATGAGCTGTCGCCAATACTCGTCTTACGTGCACATTTTCTCACACAGCAAACTTTGGCTGAGCTAAAATTTTGACCTATTAACTGAAGATGTTATCTAGCATCAGTTGGATGCTATATTTATTTGTTGTTATGGATGTGTAATTGCTTCCAAGTTCTGTCAGTGAAAACACAAATACTCAGACATCAAAAAGTAGATCAGCTGATAACTCACAGTCGAACTTCAAAATTATAGGTCCAATATTACCATGTTGTAGAAATTGTGCGACTTTATATTATTGCAGAACATGCTTCTGATTGGAGTCTTTACTTGAATTACATTCAAATGATGTCGCGTTGTTTTCATACAGCACGGCATTTGAACTATCCAAAGACAACACATATTTATTTGCAGCACACAGTGGCTCTAGAACACAAAAAGTCTCCTATTAAATACATAAAATTTGTAAGGAGTTCCTATTTTACTATAAGAAGAACAGATAAATATTGGACTAAAACTTGGTCAGACGTGATCGTTGAGTAGTTTCTTTTGAGCTTGATCAAATCCAATGGCGGAATGAGCCATGGACGAGAGTTAAATAAGTCCACAGTTGCTAGATGAATAAACTCTACGTTAGCTATAACTAAGTTGCTGATAACAGAAAAAGTTGTGAAGTGTTACATTCTTTATTAGATCAGCAAGTAGAACTTCGATGATCGAGTGGTTACACGTACACAACCCTTCCCATAAAGATATGCTAGATTTATTGTCTCTTGCTAATGGATTTGTTACTAATTGGTATTAACTGCGATTCGGATAAGTAAGTTGGCCTCCATGAATAACTGAAACCTATGACTGGCAATGGAATTATGACAAAAAGATATAGAAATCAATGAAGACGTCGTAGACGTTAATTCTACCCAGCGTTTTCATCACATACTCTGCATTGTGCACTCTGATGAACAACTTGCACTATATCTTCGACTCGAGCTTGTTGCTTGTCTTCGGAACTTTTTATAGAATGTATTCTCAGAGAAGGATAAAGAAAATCTGCTCCTATTCCAGTCCTGGAGTCTTATTCAAAGCCAGAGCATAGCCTTCTTATGTCCAATTTGAGAGTTACGCTATCGATGGAGAATACTAATTACTTACAATAGTTACTAATTGCTTACATGAAAATCAAATTTATAAACAAATAGTGAAGAAATATGTTACGTACATTATAAGCTATTACGATATGGATGTGACAGCTGTGTTTAATTATTACAGCAAGTTTTACTAATTGCGCATGCTCCTTCTCAGAGTGATATTTACATGTTTGCCCAAGCAAGTGGAAATATCCTCAAAGGATATACAGTAGCAAAGCACTTCAATAATCTTTGGGTCAGATGAGGGACTTCATGCTTTTTCTTCATGCTGCAATGAGATGTGACACTACTTCGGATATGTATGAAAGAGAAAGATAGCCAAATATTTCATAAGCTTATGAACGATTCAGTACTACGAACGAAAGTTACTCTTATTAACGAAGAACAATCGTCACCGAATGATATTGCAGAGGATGGAGAAAAGTTTTTTCTGTGTAGTATACACTAGAAAAGTTACTGATGACCTGAATCAGTGTAAGCTCTACTTGAAAACTGAAGCGAAACAGAGTGTTACAAGCAGAAATTTCAATCTAGCTACTTTTCACCTCCCTCAGCCTCAGCATGATAATATTCATTAAGAATTTTCTGAGAAGTTCAACAGTGGAAGGGGGTAAATCTACATTCCAATCAATGGGGATGGAAATATTACGATGTAAAGTTAATTCCAATACCAACTGCGAAAGAATCTACTCCACGAAATCTTATTCGCTTATTGTAACTGTATAAAAGGATGTAGTAATTATAATTCTGAATGCAGAAAAAGTGGATTGTAGTGGTCTAACATGTGTGGATTGCGTACAGGACATGGTTGCAGTAACAGTTTGACTTCAGTAGATGAAGATCTTATAGAAGATGCTTCCAATATAGAATCTATGTTGATTTTCATAATTCGCAAGATGATACACAAAATTATTTTTAAAAGTTCACATACAATATTTCTTATTTAGCGTTCTGTTGTATATTGTAATCAACAAACATAATTTCCACAAAACATATATTTGTATAGACTAGTATAGTTACTCTGTTACTGGTATGCAAGAAAATATATTTTCCCTTAAATTTTAAGTTAGCAAGTGTGCAGTTAAAAAAAAAAATAATATATTTGCAGAAATGTTCTTTGATCATTGTAGTTTCAAATTTATTTGCCATTGATACAGCATTTAGAAATAAAAAAGTATCTTTTCGAATAATAACGGCCACATTTTAATATGGCAACGATAGGTAAGAAGGAAATAACTATTATCCAAAAATTGACGAAAAGAACGAAGTTTCCAGCTTACTTCTGCAATAAGATATTGCTGTCAAAGTGTTACATTGGCCTATTCATCTGGACGCCATATTGAATCCAAAATGGCAGACTTACTGACCATAATTATCTGACTAAATATTTTTATGCTCTAAAAACATTAAGCAAATATCATAAGTCAAATAAATGAGACATGTGAGTACACACGAAACCATTATAGCAGGAACCTGAGAATAATATGCCAAAAATTGCACTAATTTCCGAATCAGTAGAACCCCACCGTTTACTCAATGGCAATAGAATATTGATCCATGTTTTCATTTCCTAAAGACCACTAAATAAAAAAAAATCGTGTTAATTGGCAAAAACATAGAAATAAAGTGAAATAGCCACTACTCAAACATTGACTCATATTTTCAGTTTGTATACGTTTCCAGAATTCGTGGAAATTAGGTATTATTAGGTAGCCTTTCATAATTAAATATCAACATTTTTGAACCCAACAGATAGCTATGTTATGATACCGCTGATATTTGTACTAATTTAGACTAGGAAAGGCATGATGTGGAGCTCTTTCTAATGTACAAAAGCTATGACTTTAATTGTACGAGTGATAAATATTCTTTGTCTAGAGCATACTGATTTTTAAAAAGAGGAACGAATCCGAGAACTCATGGTAATTATAGCTTACTTTTGTGCATCGTTGTTCTGACTCACAGCACAGGATCCCTGGCCAAGGATCATGATCAAGGAGCACATAGGACTATTATATCAAAATCTAAGCAATGGATGTTAGTTTAACTCTTTTGATCTCGGAAAGGGTGTGTTGGTGCACATTAAATTTTGGAAATTCCCTAAATTATTTTTTGGGCCGTGGGATGCAAACCTATAAGTTTTGTTGGTTCACCCCGTTCCCCTTCATGGTTGAAACATTTCAAATTTGGGAGATTTTTGACCTAATTCCCCTCAGCCAGTTATCTTCTTTTTCCCCTGTTGACTTGAGATTTTCTGCTGTTTCTTGCTATTAATGATTGAAATAGAAATAACCATGTGTATATAATAATGTCGTTTAGAAGGAAAGAACACATAAATATACTGTACTAGATCTAACAGTCTGGATTCCATGAGGATTCCGTAACTGGATTGTCTTCTCTTCTGTTTATAAATAACATAAGGGAAAATAACATATTTTTGGTTCATCACAAATAACAAATCGGATGCCTGTACACTTGTTTAATATATTACTGTGATTGCCATGTTGAATGAATCAATTTGCTTCCTGTACTAAATATCATCCTTCTGCTGTTACACGACGAAGTTAGTAGAAATATAATATAGATGTGTATTGATGTATGTATATGATGAAACACGATGATTTAAAGGATTAATTGATGGCATATACTGAATAAATGTTAATTATATGTATTGGTGGATGATTCATATCTAAAACAGGAATGCTGTTATGTAACCTAAATGTTAATGTGGATACCTTTGGAGACACGTATAAATGTTTATATCATTATGATCGTACTGGCATAACCGTGTTAACTGTAGCCGATGTGATGAGACAATAGTTTGCTATATACAGTGACGGTAATAAAAGCAGCCCAATAATCCGTGGTTGTATTTGATTTCTATCATTATCTTATGGAACGCACTGTGTATTTATTCCTGATGTGTCTTACTGAATTCCTATGTCCTGTTTTCTTTCCTTGTTAGCCTATCCTACGTTGGCAACGAACCAGCTCTCGGAAGTCCGATGCTCTAATGTTAACCGAGCGATATTTCTAGCTGATCGTACAATAGGCAACACATATTGTGGCATTGCCTGCGCCGTACCAGAACGGCGGAAGAAAGAGGGCATCACAGAGGGTTTAACCTCTTACGTTATCATATCAATAGGTGCTCTTTATTATACCAATAGGTGATAACGTTATTAGATCAAACGTTATTTTCTTTCAGATGACATGGAAAAATATATGCTCTTTTTTCAAATTTTGGAAGAATTATGTTAACTGACTCTTACAGTTTTGAAATTGAGATAATTGAAATTTGGTAGAATCGTTATATATTCCTACGTAAGTTTTGTTTGTTCATCTTATTCTGATCTTGAGAAGTAAAGAATTGTCAAAAATTGTTTTCGTGGAATTTTCACCAAACGTTTCTTGTTTAATGAGTCATTCTTTTAAAAATGATAATTTAGCTGGTCCGTGTACGACATCAAGAGAAGTAAAGTTTCGTTATATGGTTAACGTACGCGTTAGCACAATGGAAGTTCCTTTGCTCGATTTCCAGTTTCCGCATATATACACTAGACCTCACGATTAACTGAAGGATCGTTGTATATTATAGTACCAAAGTGACAACAAACACAAAACTTGACATCAATCATTTAGTTACAATAACAATTAATGATTTGGTCTTTAGGTTTGTGTCATTCTTTCAGTACTTCTATTAAAGTATCAAGATATTTTATTTTAGTATTTTAGTTATGTTTTTCTGGTATGGCTAATATATTTAACCCATAACCCTAACAGCACAAGATATGCTAGGCATCTGCCATTTAGGTGTCCCAGCTACTTTTTAAGGTACCCGACACTTGGTACATATGGTATTCATGTGCTAAGTATGTACTTCAGTTACATAAAGTTTTAGGTGCTTGTTACACCTAATTGATATTTGCGACTATGTACCACAAATGTATCATTTATATACCTGGCTCAATTTCGCACTGGTGGTAGTCATTTGTTTTTATGTCGTCACTTGAGACATGTATCTTTCATGTTCGAGGTACTTTCTTTAGGCGCATACTTTTTCAGATACTTATGACACATAATTTATATCTGCAGGGACGCGCGAATGACATTCAGCTGTTTGTATTTGCTCTTGCGCAGTAACATGTAACGGTTTCTCGTGCTTTCTGCTACAATTTCTATCCTTCTAGAACACAATCGCTTAGAAATAAAAATCAATAAATGCATCAAATTTGGGAGATGAATTTAGAAGAAAGAAATGACATAACTGCTGAATAAAAATTAAGATGAGTCTTTCATACATATGTGAACAGATAATTATTTACGTAGTTAGGGATAAAGAATTGTAGTTTTTAGATGCTGACTGTCGCAGATCATTTAAAAGTGAATATGGAAGAACCATGAAAGAAAGTAAAGAGACGCGCATCATTTTGTTACAAAATTACATGGCAAGCGGATATTATCTGATCCCAAACGGTTATCGTCGAATATACAGGGTTACAAGAGTACTGTGATTAGCCAAACTAAAAGTACTCCAAGGATTTATCCCTCTGTAAGCGACGTTTTCTTCGTCTCCTCCATGGCTGAGTCGGAAGAGCACGAGCCTAGTAATCCAAGAGTACGTGGTTGGTGCCCACCCCCGGGTACTTCTTAAAACATTTTAAGAGATTTTTAGACTCCCTTAATGTAAACAAATTGTTCATAAAGGTGATTTAACATATTTTGGGGAGTAATTTTTGCTTACTTTATGGGGAACAATATACCTTGAACATACTAGGTAAGTTTCCAAGGTACATATCAGGCATGTCGCTGGGACGGATATATACTAGGACTATCACTTGTCATCCATGTGATTTCTCTCTCATAGGTACATAAGGCACATACTGGGCACATTCCCATGTACCTGAGGGAACATGATCAGCACATGCCTGCTATGTAATTGTGCTGTTAGGGAAATTATGATATTTTGCACCTTATGCTACCAGAGAGACATAATGTACATCGCCTTAAATAATTTCCACATAGGTTTTACTTAAAATCTTTAAAGTAGTAAAGGTACCGTCTAATTCATATCTAAAATCCAAGAAAAAAATTAGTTAGAAATATGTTTCACTCACTAACACATCTTAAATAATTTCATGTTAAAACGGTAGTTTGAAAACTGTTTTAAAAATTTCTTATAAAATGTTTTAAATTTTACTTAAAATTTTTGGTACAAGCTTGGAAAGTTATTAGCTTAAAATATCCACTTGAACATATTTGCACTCATTGCAAATTTGAAAATTTTAGTTGGGAAATTTTCTTTGAGAAATTATATGTAAAATTTACTTCAAATGTAAGTTTGAAATTTTCGTTTAAAAGAGTTTGGACCAATTGAACATTTGATTCTTTAGTTAGAAAAATTCTGTTTTAAAATTTTAGTTTAAGAACTTTATTACAAGATGTTTAGTTTGAAATTTTGATTTGAAAATTATTAGATTTAAAAATGTTGTTTAGAACTAACTTGAAAATTTTGTTTGAAATTTTCATTCGAATTTGAATTTAAAAATTTTGTTCTAAAATTCTGTTTTTAAAGTTTATTATCGGAACCCATCCAAAATATCACCAGTTTGCTTCGTGGTACTCACATCCCATTCCTGACAAAAAAACCAAGGTAGTTATCCATGTTATTATATTTGGCAAAAATAATCTTAGCGAAACTTAGAGAACGACGTTGAAACTACCAGCTTCATACAAGAAGCTAATTAAAATTTCTGGCCAAAATTTTGAATTCCCGGCTAATTAAGTATGTCTTCCATATATAGTTAACAGCATTTTACTAATAATGAGTATGATTTGAATCAACGAAATTTTACAGATATATATTCAAGTTCTAGAGAACAATTACAAATTTTTATTTCTTGACAAGTCACAAGTATAAGAGCGGTCCTACGTACTGTCCCCCCCCTTATCTACATCTGAAAGAGTCTGAGCCATGATATATTTATCCTCTTCAAAAGATTAAGTTCATAAATCAATTCTAATAACAATATGCTATAATAAAGTATCATCAAACAGGATAAAATAGGACAATGACCAACCATGTTTTAAGACATTTGCTTGTGTATATAGGGTCATTTTTCAGCCATAAAAAACAAAAGACAGAATCAGTCAAATTTCAAAAATATGTGAGCAAGAAATATGTATCAAATTTTATTCTTGACAATTCCTTAATTATAGGGTGGGCCCGTGTACCTCTCCTGACAAGGGAACCTTCCGAAAATGATAGTTGCAGGGAAAGATGTGGCCTATGCCAATTGAAAGAGCTGTAACAGAGATTTTCATTCCCAAAAAAATAGCTGCCCATAGCAATAGGTTCAAGAAATATAAGGGGTGGAAGTTCGGGAAACAGCAAGGTTGGACAAGCGGGGAAAAGTGCAAATTCCGCAAAAGAAAAAAAAGGAGGGCACGGCAAAATACAATGCTGACAAGTAATGTATAGAAAGAGATTTGTCACAATAGGGAACAAAACAAATGAAGGCCAGCAGTGGGGTTAACAGCGTTGCCAACTGCAATGAAAAGTACATGTTTTGCAAAGAGCACTATATGAAGTGAGTGCAATATTCGGTGTCAACTTGTAATGTAGAACATAAGATATGACATGTATAATCAGTGGTACAATCTAACAAAAGAAAATAGAAAAAACAGAAGTACGAAAATTACGGAAAAGACGGAGTTGGACATAATGCGCCACATTTGATCACGAGCTGTGCATATTAGAAAAAACAAAACAAGAAGCACCAACTATGCAGGAAACCGACGTACCTAGAGTCGAAAAGAAAAACGAGTTCCAAAGTTGGCAACACTGGCCATAAACATCTAGACAAGTCTAATATAGTTAGGCCACTCGCTTCACAAAAAGAAAATTCCGGCAACAGGCATCACTCGGAATGCATCAATGCTAGAGTGATTGAGGCAATGTCAAGTCGGGGAACATGAAATGTTTGGGTTGAGCCAACAACCGATAATAGAAGTAGTGAACATTATGTCATGGTTGGGTCGTATGTGGGAATATACAGGGTGTCCCACCAAACTTTGCGTCCTGAAAGATTTGCGAAACGAATAAAAATGTGACGGATCTAGTTGTGCAGGAATGTACCAATGTCGGGGGGTGATAAAAGTCTGTAAGAAGCAAGTGCCCCCAGGATCCCCATCATAGGGCCCCAGGAGCCAACTTCAAACTTTCAAATGGCAACAGAAACCGAGTGGTACCTCTTTCGATAGATCATGGAATGTGCAACAACACCTATAGGAAACATTTGCTATATAAAGCATGGTTTTCAAAATGGCCGCCACAAATATATGTTGTGTCTTAACATGGCATTGAACATTGTGATCTCAAATTGCTGCGAAGCGAAAAGAGATGTTGCATATCCAATTGCACAGGAATGTACTCATGTCGAGGGCCAAGAAAACTTTGTAAGAAGCAAGTCCCCCAGGGCCCCCATCATAAGGCTCGAGGGGTCAACCGCAACATTTCAAATGGGAACAGGGGGCGGATGATATTTCTCTGGATAGATGCAACACCACCTATAAGAAACATTTGCTATATGAAGCACGGGTTTCAAAATAGCCGCCAAAATGCACGTTGTTCTTGTCACCGAGCAGATATTTTTGGCGGCCATTTTGAAATCCCATATAGTAAATATTTCTGATATGCGTTGTTGCATATTCCAAAATGTATCGAAAGAAATATAACTCGACCGATGGTGCTATTTGAAATTTTGAAGTTGGCCCCTGGGACCCTATGATGGGGGACTTGGGGGCACTTGGGTCTCACAGAAGTTTGTCGCTCGCTGACATGGGTACATTCCTGCACAACTGGATGTGGCACATTTTTTTCGCTTTGAAACTATTTCAGTCGCAGAGTTAGGTGGGACACTCTGGATATATCATATAGGCGGTGATAGTACTGCAGACAGCAGCACACAGCAGATCAAGCCTTTGATTATGTTTGCTTTCTACAGGTGAGGATATGTGATAGAAAGACCACCAAAGGTTCCGACACCTCTACAGTACTGTTTCGAGACATTCACAGGCGATCATTGTACCATGTGTGACGGATTGGCAGTATTCCGCTGTGCTCACTGCAAATGTATCTTCTGTTTGGACCATTGTCTCATCGAACAATTGCACGTACAATGTTGACGAGCATGTACAAATGATGCGAAGGCTAATGCCTGTAGCCGGAATTTTCTTTTTGTGAAGCGAGTTGCCTAACTATATTAGAATTGTCTGGATTTCCATGGCCAGTGTTGCCAACTTTGGAACTCATTTTTCTTTTCGACTCTAGGTACGTCGGTTTCCTGCATAGTTGGTGCTTCCTTGTTTTGTTTTTTCTAATGCACAGCTCGTGATCAAATGTGGCGCATTATGGCTAACTTCGTCTTTTCCGTATTTTTCGTACTTCTGCTTTTTCTATTTTCTTTTGTTAGGTTGTACCACTGATTATACACGTCATATCGTATGTTCTACATTACAGGTTGACACTGAATATTGCACTCACTTCATATAGTGCTCTTTGCAAAACATGTACTTTTCATTGCAGTTGGCAACACTGTTAACCCCACCGCTGGCCTTCATTTGTTTTGTTCCCTATTGTGACAAGTCTCTTTCTATTCATCACTTGTCAGCATTGTATTTTGCCGTGCCCTCCTTTTTTTTCTTTTGCGGAATTTGCACTTTTCCCCGCTTGTCCAACCTTGCTGTTTCCCGAACTTCCACCCCTTATATTTCTTGAACCTATTGCTATGGGCAGCTAATTTTTTGGGAATGAAAATCTCTGTTACAGCTCTTTCAATTGGCATAGGTCACATCTTTCCCTGCAACTATCATTTTTGGAAGGTTCCCTTGTGAGATTAAAGCAGCATCAAGATATCGATGTTCTATAAAGAACAATGAAACAATCTTCTATACTACAGAATGAGATAATGTGATAAACCGTCATTATTGAATATAAAATAAGTAAACACATCCTAAACTTTGATTTTTGAGAATTTTACCGATAAAAAGAAGTGAAATGAATCGTTGTAGATACTTTGCTTCTGTATTACCATACCAATGCTAAGGTTCAAAGTGTATTTGATATTGTATACCAAGTGATTTTTGTAATTACCTATCAGATTTAAAACTTAAAATTTTAATAAATGATTGAAATTAGTACAGATTGTAGAATACAAGAATATTTTAGGCTATCATTTTTATATTCATAGAATTGCCGTAAGAAGACCATTAAATTTAATTCCTAAATTTCGAGACTTTTATCTGGAGCAGATATGTATCTAAGAAAAGAAAAACATTTCTGAAATTGTAAAGTTCTCATAGGTTATGTAATGAGTTGTCGTCGATGAAATAAACTCTCAAGTATATATTTCTCAATTTGATTCCCAAATTTAGGGAAGGATACCACATGCCAAGAATCAATCATTAACTTTATGTTCTTCTTATATAATACTATCTTCCAGCGATCTAAAACCCACTTTATCTTATGCTAATAAATATGGAGAATAATGAGTTAATGATAACATGTCTCTTGGAAATACAGTTCGTTTTGCAATTTTCACTCATAGAAAAAATCTATTTGTGTAAATATTTTTATTCAATAATAATTCTGTTTAATTTTTTTTATTTATAAATAATCTTTAGACTTTGAGTCATAACTACTGTTAAAAGACTCACAATGTTATTTGAAAACCAACCAGATGGCTACTAATATGTCATTTCATCAATTACTTTAGACTGAGCTGTCACTGCATTTTTTTTTTTTTTTTTTTTGAAAGTAATAATTGATCAACATCAACAACAAGAAATGCACCAAGAACAATTTTTGACCTGGGGCTATAAATCGTGATTGTAAACTCTAAAGTTCAAAATCTGAAATTGTTGTTGTACATCAACGGACCTTAACAAATGTTTTAACAGACTAAAACCCCAAATAAGACTTTTACAACAAAATTTAAGATAAAAATGTAAAATCAGGAGCGGATCCAGGACGGACACCTAGGGAAGGGCGGTGGATTGTAATACTGATACTTGGAGCTACTTTTAAGGGCTTCAAACTCTAGTATGAGTTTTATTGATATAAAATAAGAAAGTTCCCTTTTCTGGGGGGAAGGGGCAATTGTCCCGGTCGACCCTTCTGGATGCTCCCTTGTATAAAATAAAAATAAATTATTGATCGAGAAAAGAATATTAAAGCTAAAAATTTTACATTGTTTTTGAAAATTTTGAAACAAATTAAAACTAAAACTAAAACTAAAGAGATTTTTTTAATTAAAATTGCTTTAATAAAAATTTTCAAACTAGCACCCATTACAGGATGACTCCCTCTGTTGAGGAAAAGATTTGCGTTAAGTGGGAAAACATGTTTAGTCCGTTGGACTATGTTATTTTCTCTTTATTCTTGCATTTGTTGAGAATGAAAGGATAGTCAATATTTAATTTAGTCTTGACACGATAATGAACATAAAGTGCAAAGCCACAAGACAACACTAGGAAGTTGTTAGAATAAAGAATGAAGTTAAACTTCTGTCTTCGGGTTGGTGGAGACAAGGAAGAAATCTGCTAGAACATTAACAAGTTGACAGCCAAAGCATTATCGTACGCATTGCCCCCTAGGCCATATTACTTTTTTTTTACATTATCAGTTTTGTTTGACCCTATAATTGAAAAAAAAAATGGAAACTTTGGTGAGATATACAAGCTGATGACTTATTTATGCCCTAGTACCATCTTTGGTACTCATGAGAAAGGAGATTTTTTTTATTTCGGTTGCCATGAGTACCAAAGATGGTATGAGGCATAATTACGTTATCAACTTGCATATCTCATCAATAAAGATATTTGAATGCCAAAGCTACCGTTTTAAAGAGTAATTTTTATTCTGTCCAAATACATTATAAAACACATGTAATTGAGTACCAATATAGTAGTGAGGAGCAAATGCAAGACCAAGACCAAGACCAAGAGTCTTGCACATTCAGACTTGGTCTCGGTCTTGCACACCCAGTCTTGGTTTTGGTTTTGATCTTGTTTGCAAGTTTTGCTTTTAAGAAATGTTCTGCTTTTTATACGTAAATTTTACTCTGGATATAATGGATAATAAATTCTACGATGCGCCAATAGTAACGAAAATACAATGTATGTTTCTAAATGTAATATAGTTTACCTTCATGTAAGTATGATGATAGTGTACAACATAGAGGATGACCTTCCTCTTTTTCAATGGGTGCCTACGCTTCACTACTTATAAGATAAATTACAACGTTTTGTAATCTTTTTATATTTTTTATAGATCCAATATTACACTGGTTCCCAAACTAGAGAGGTTACCCTTAAGACGCATAAAAGAAAATCAAGACTCTACATATTATTGAAATGCCATGAATGGCAAAATTATTTTTACACTCTAAAGTTGTCAGATTTTTTTTTCTTTTCAGATTTATTCCTTTCAGAATTTTTCTATGAGCTAATATTTGTATTGAACAAACTTCCAATTAAATATTGAGATTTTGTTTTACTTATTCCAATATGTACATTATGGGACAGAAACATGAACATTACGCAAAAGCTATGAAAAAGATTGGAGGCATTCGAAATGTGGGCAAGGTGAAGAAAGGAGAGAATTAACTGGATCGGACCGAAAACGATTGAGGTGTTCGAAATAGTAGCAGTAGAGAAGAAAAGAAGAATTTTCGATGTAATTAAGAATAGGAAGAGGAACTGGTTGGGACATCGGGTGAGGAGTAACTGCATTATGAGGGAAGTTCTAAATGGTATGGTGGAAGGAAATAGAGGGAGGAGAAGAAGGAGACTGTTGTTGAAGAAAGGTATTAGAACAGAAAAATCTTGCATCAAGACGGAGAGACTAGCTGAGGACCAACGTACATCGAAGCTTCTCAGTTGCAGCAAGTGACCTGCCAATAATAGCAGAATAGCTATGATGAAGATGATGATGATTATTATTATGATGATGATGATATGTCTAACAATATTGGCCAAAAGAAGAGGGAAAAATAGAATAATAATGATTATAATCAAAGTTTTGGAATAATTTGAATGAAAACTGAAAACAACTGAACTGTCTATATCTTTTGTGTAAACTCAATTTTTAGAATTACTTTTGACCAGTATTAGAAATGCAAAATAAAAGCATCAGAATCTAAGTTATTTGGAATAACTGTACAAGACTACTCTCATTTGTGACTAAGGATTATTTATTGCTGTACAGGGTGGTTAAAATTTTATGTGCTGCTATTCACGATGGTCCAGTGCGGGTTGTAATCAACGTATTATATTGAAATTTGATGAGTAAGCTAATGAGGCCATCCGAAAGCGAGTTAAACTCGGAAAAATATTAGTTTTACTTTCCGTCACCCGGGGAGAAATGTGGCGCTGTACATTTAATACGCACGTGGAAATGGTCCTGAATGTAAGAATAAGACGATTATCTAGGTCGAAGAAGTCAAACATGCGAAATAAATGTAATTAAAACAAAGTGAAGGACAGGAGATTGTAACAAATAGTGCAAATGAAACAAGTTTAGGAATGATGTGGAGGTTACGGAAGGTGAAACTTTACTTCCACTTAATGAAAATAAAATGTTCAATTGGAATAACTTTATTAACATTTGCGGTTAAGTGACCAATTTACATAACATGCTCCATATCGCCACCAGACACATCGACGACATGTTGCATTTGCAAATCAGCATGCGGAACAGTTGCTTGCAGCAGTTCCGGCTGAATTGCTGCAGCATGTAGCCTTATGCTGTCCTTGATATCCGCCACCGACTGAATATTTCTCTGGTGGACCCGAGCTCTCAGATATCCCCACAGTCAGAAGTAGCACTGATTTAGATAGGGGGATCTTTGTATCCACACATTTGAAAAATCTCGGGAGATGATGCGCTCAGCCGTGAAGGTTTCACGAAGCAGATCTTTCACGTGCTGACCGATATGTGCTGTTTCCTCGTCTTGAGTGAAACCAGACTTGGCTGCAATGTAGGAATCACATGTGGCAATGAAAGGTCCCTATAACGAGCCGATGTCACGGTGCAGGGGACAACTCCTTGGGGGTACCATCTTCTCAAAGAGAAACGGGCCAATAATGAACGTTCCTGAATCTACAGCACACAGTCACGTACGCAGAGTGTAATGGCTGTTCCTATACAACATGCAGATTATCCGAGCCCTATTTCCAATAGTTTTCCGTGTTCACTTCCCCTTCTAGTGTAAAATGCGCCTCATCAGTAAACTGTATGTCCCACGGCCACATGTTATCCACTTCCATCCGTGCCAAACGTCAAAAGACAAACTCAAGGTTTGCGGCGGATCTTAGGGTTTCAGTTGCTGTACTATGTGAATGCTATAAGGATACCAGTGTAAAATTACCCTAACAACTTTTCTCATTGTTGACCATGGGATGGCCGATTCCCGTAACACCGCCCGAGCACTGATAGCGGAATATCGAGCACGTGTTGTATGGTTCACAACAGCCACACCAACCTCGTCAAAAACCTCCACTTGGTCGTCTTCCTCTTCCTGGAGCCACACGCAGTTCACCCTTTGTCTCGAATTTCAGTACCATCTTTCTTAAGACATTTCTTAGTAACGGTACTTTTCTTCCTTTCAGACGACGATATTCTCTCAATGCAGCACTGTAATTACTCCCGTTCTGGTCCCAATTTTACTAACAGTGCACGGTCTATTTTATCAATACCCATGCTTTCCTCACGCTATCGTGTGTATGAAATGTGACTTCGCATGTGTTGCGGTCTGTATAGCGCCACATTTTCCCTTGGTGGCGGAAAGTGGGACTAATATTATTCCAGTGTAACTCGCTTCCGCATGTTCTCTTTAGTATATTTACCAACTTTTAATGTAATATGTTGACCACAGCCCGCCCTGGACTGCAATGAACAGCGGTACTTTAATTGTAATCACCTTGTATAATGTTATATCGCTCATACCATACGCCTAAGGAGGCTAAAAGTTATATCGATAAATAATTATTCAACGTATAATCATCCAGCCATGAAATCAAACTTGCGGTCACATGCACCAAGTTTTTGTCAATGTCATGAAAATGTTATTTCGATATTAATTTTATGAGTACACATTAAAAATTTCCAACGGATGCTTAACCTTGAAGCCAAGGTCATACCTATGTAGTCGGCACGTATGATGTACAGAATTACCTATGTTCGATACATTTCTCTTTAGTTTTAAAGAAGAGCACCATTAATATCGTTTGAAATGAATGAAATATCTAGTTTAAGAGCCGGCGGGACTCAAGTGACCTTGACAAATCGAAGATAGAGTTTCTCCTTGCAGTTCAAAGTGTTTCCTTATTTTGGCAACAGATTTGGGTTGTCGCTGAAATGTCGACAAAGCAAACGCACCCGTCCTTTTCCTTCGTTTTCCCCTGCATGTGGTCAAAGTTGGACAGCGTAGGAGGGGGATGGTTACTGCTGTAAATGGGACAGAAGAGTGAAATTCTTTTCTTTTGGCTAAAAGAGAAACAGAACTGAAGAAACAAATAAATAAGAGGGACCAACATGATATCAGCCGTCAGCTCCGTGTCAGAGAGCCACTCAAATATCTACAACGGTCACAAACATACCATAGAGAACTAAAGCACTTGTCGCCTGTCTCTTTCTCAAAGGATTCTACCTATGGTAAATAACAGAATAGTGCGGGAAGAATCTGATATAAAATGAAGAACCATGCCAATATTAAAAAAAACACACACACACACACACACACACGGGAGAGTCGATATTCTAATTTATTTAGGGCCTTCGTGGTTTAAAAAAGAAAAACAAAACTTGGAATTGAAAGGCAGAAAACCCAGACAAAGATTTGAAATGTATTGACAATGTGAATCATTTTTTTAGTAGAACCCATTTCCTTATTTTCTTTTCAAAATATGACTACTAGATTTACCCTCTCTCTCGCCTTCACATTCGAATGGTCCTGGGTTCGATACCAGTTGCTGACCATCCTGAGTTTTTCCTATTATAACAGGAAAAAGCCGCAATGTTACATTCAGCCTTGGGGGCCGGCTTAGAAGGACAGGAGGGAGCACATGCCCTGCTTGATGTTGGTTTTTATTGGGGGAAATAGACCACTTCATTAACAATAGAATTAAAAGATGTGTCACTCATGTCCAAAATTATTGTCGCATGTCTATAAATATGTTATTGTAGGAATATAATTTGATAACGAATTCACCCGGTATTTCTTATAATGTTAGTATGCGTACAATCGGCAAAGACATGTATGTGGCAAATTTCATGTCAAAAGAGCAGTAAATAAGAACAATAAAACGAAAACAAAACTTTCGTGTCCATTTAGCAACATTTTATTTTACTCATTCTAATCTTCGTATTTATAATTACTGTATTTTCCAATGAAATTTACCACATATATTTCCCGATTGTACACATAGTTTCAGTATTAAAAGTCTCCTGCAAAATCATTATTACATGATATTTTTACAAGAAGACCGTTATAGATATGCGACAATCATTTTGGACATGAGTGTACAAGGATGTAACAGGTGTTTGTTTCAAACATTAAATAAGTGTTTGTATAAATTGAACTTATTTCCTGACGTCATAGAACTAAGAACTGTTGCAGAGCGATGTAAGTCCGGTGACAATACAATATTCCATTCTTACTTTCATACTTTGCAATATATCTATTTATTTTAAAAGCAAATTTTAATATGTTTTTATTTTCAACTTCCTTATCCTAAAATAAATACTAGCCTTGAACCAGCCCTGGTATCCCTGGTTGCATATCACTTTAGGATTTGGAAAAGGTGTCCAACGAATTAAAAAAAATGATAAGACATAAATTCCGACTAAAAAGTTAAAAATAATTTTGTTTATGCAAGACTAAATAAAAAGAATGGAGCGCGTCATTTTAAGAATTTATAAAGTAACTGTAAGCCTATATGAGAGCGCATCCCTTTTTTTTTTTTTTTTTTTTTTGGTCACGCATAAACATCTTTTTTTAACTTTTAAGTGCGACTTGATTAATGAAAGAATGTCTTTAAAATTTTTATTATTATCTTTTTTTATTATTGTTAATGTTTGCGTCCTTGGCATAGGGTGTTTATTTTGGTAAGGTACCGTATGGTACGTTTCTATACTACTAGGGTATATTAAAATTTAGTTTCCTATGCGTTACTACATACATTAAAAAGCATTTTTTTTAAAGAATTACTACCGAATATTACTACCGCTCCGCTAATGAGGGAGACAGATTGAGGATACCAAACACCCCTACCGTTGATTGAGAAATATTTAGGTGTCGACACTGATGAGCAACATCTACATATGAATTTGAATGTTTTATGGGCTTTAGACAATTGATTCAGACCGGAAAACATGGGGGACAGAATGTTGAAAGCAAGTAGTACAGTCCCTAGTTTGAATGCCTGGAATGAGTAAGGAATCTTCCCCCCTTGGTAAAACCTGCCGGAATTGGAAGCAATATCAAAGAAACACTGCTTCGAAAAAATAGGGAGCAAACATGCATAAATAGTCAGAGTCGGATTTAGGTTTAGTGGGGCCCCAAGCTGTTGAAGGTAATGGGGTCCTTTATGTGTCCAGATGAACATAGGCATCCTACATACAGCAATGAAGAAACTAGAGATAATTTAGGGAGCAGACTGGTAGAAGGAGCCCTATTAATTACACGAACGTAGGCTACACAGCAGGAAGCACTGTTGCTACGTATATATAAATTTTATTTTATTTTTTTAAATTTTCTTATATTTTAGAAATCCAGTTTTTCTTTAGATTTTGGGGCCCCCAAGAGAGCGGGGCCCTAAGCTATAGCTTGTTTAGCTTACACGTAACTCCGGCACTGTAAATAGTATACATATACAGGCGCGGATCCAAGGGTGGCTATAGAGGCAATAGCCCCCCTTCCCTTGACGCTCAGGTATACACTGGATAAAATGGGCTTCAATCCTGTTTACTCTGGATAAAGAGGCAAACTATGGTTTAGCTCCTCCCTTGATCATATCCTGGATCCGCCACTATATATATATATATGTGTGTGTGTGTGTGTGTGTGTACATGTATGTATTTATATAAATGTGTGTGTCTAGTATGTTGTACGATGGAAGCTGATGAAAGAGCTTTATACCATATTATTCTTGATTTTTTGACAGGTAAACAAAGAATATTTCGGGAATTAATCTATCCTAAAGATTATAATAATGTATCTTATTTTTTCTCTTGCATGTATATTCTTAGTCCTGCAGGAAGTTTTCATTTCTTTCTTGGAATAGATAAACGAAGACTTAGGTTCGGCTTCTCCTTCACAAATTTTTGTCGAAAGGTTGACTTTATCGCTACAAACACAAATTACTTCTCACAGAAACCATCTACAAACACACTGTACTGCTGAAACAGAAACCATCAACCAAAGAGGTCATAAATTTTGCCATTCCTCGTGTTTGAAGTTCCCGTTCTTCACAATGATTTCCTTCCTCCAGCCCCTGTTAAGAAGTTCAAAGTAGATTTTCAAAAGGACTGGCTCCCGCTGAGAAGGAAAGTGGGATGAGGAATGACTATAGTACCATCTAGCAGTTATACGGCCAAGTACGTGAACACGAAAAAATCTGACTTCTGATTTCTGTAGATTCAATTATGAAGGATATAATTTCTCATCGATTGTGAAATGGATGTCTTTGGAAACAGCGAAAAAATAGTACAGTAGCCCACAAATACAAAGATTGTACTCCATTCTCAAAAAAGTCCGGAGTTTTTAGCTCTTTTCCTTACTGTAAAAAAACAGAAGACTTTTCCGTCTGATTTTGATCATTTTCTTATGGGAATTTGGATTATAATTATCTGTATTTATAAGAAGAAAATATCACGCACAGCGTTCAAATTGCACCTTTAAAATGAGATGCATCATATTTAGTGCGCTACTGAGACATTTTTGCGAAAGAACGAAATGAAACCGTGATTTGCCTAAAAAATGATTGAGATCCCATGTTAAATTGAACACCAATATTCCGGCCGCTGTGGCGCACTCCTTCTCCCTCTTAATGTCCCACGTTATGCGCCGAGGCTAAGGGAAACGGTGATGATGAGAAATGAATGAAATGGTGGAATGAAAAAAATAGAAGGAAACAGGAAAACCCCGAGAAAACCCGCGCACACGGTTTTGCTCACCAATAAATCTCACATGGTGCAATCTGGGATCAAACCAGGGGCCCTATGCACCAAAGGTGAACGCTCTACCACTGAGCCGGTACTTATGCAGGACTCTTGCGCAAGAGTCTTGGTCTTGGTCTTGGTCTTGCACCCCTTGGTCTTGATCTTGGTATTGCATCGGGATTCATGTTCTTGGTCTTGAATATAAGACTCTTGCAGAAACTGCAAGACCAAGATCCTTGCTCTCGTCACTACAATATCACGTGAAAGTAAGGAAAACAAGTGGTACTCACGGCAACCGTGGCAATTAATGTGAGTACCATTATTGGTACACAAGGCAGTCAACCTATTAAGGATTATTATGCACGTGATGATGGTGCAACGTACGGAGAAGGATGAGAGGCTGCATAGACAAGAATTGCTCATAATCTGGGTGATCGGGATCTGTATCTGTAAAGGCCAATTAATAATGAGTTTGCGTCTGTTGAATACATGGTATACAAGCGACTGATGAGGTATTTAGAGACTAGCTATAAGTCAAAAGAATTCAGTGTAACTATCGTCATTTCCGATCTATTATTGAGAATTTTGCTAATTTCGAAACCAAGAATTAAGATGCATTATATCATCGTGAGCCCCTTGTTGCCTTGACTTTTCGACTTGAAATAGGTTTATAACACAACGTGGAATTACTGAATTTTAAAAAAGTTCCAAGGCTGCTGCCTTCTTCGCCAAATGGCTAAATTCTTAACTTGAGTTTTTGATGGACATTAGCATTTATGTGAGTTGTAATGTCTTAGAGCGACTTCTGTAGGAAAATTATGTCCCATCAAGGCAGCATTTTTACTGATACATTCTTTCCTGTCTCTCTTAATAGTGTTCTCTACCGCTACAAGATCCTGTTTCAGATCTGCTTCATATTGATGATCTAGTTATATTCTGCTGTTTCAGTTATCTTTAAGATACTACTCGAGAACTTTAACTTATATTAAATCCTCTTGTTCACTGATCGAACGAGACTTACTTTCGGTATTTCCACTTTGAACACAGGATCAATGGAGGAAATGAAACATATTATGTGGATGCTAAATCGATTGCAAGAAATTGCTTCTCGAAACCATTTACTGTTCTTACTCTATGGAAATCAGTATTGAACCCGTTAGTTGAAGTAAATTTCAATCAACTTTGGTTTCAGTAGAGTGTTGAATGTTGTGGTAATAAGTTCTCTTGAGACGCTGAACCGATCAAGAAAGAAAGCTCCTATAGTTATATATTATTGTTTACGTTCTACGCTGAAACTGTTGAAACCGGAAACGACTATTTCAACTAATTCCAGTTTGAAGAACAACTAATTCTGGTTTGAAGAAACAAAAGGATTTAGAACCTCGTCTTTTAAAGGTAAACCCATTGTTTAAAAGAGCTTTATGATGCCATTTATCGTTTGCGCTCTAATACCAGTCAATAGATAGACAGAGGAACGGATGGTAGAAACGTGCATGAACATAATTTTTCGGCCTAATTCCAATTCAGCACGAATATACCTAGGCCCAGCTCAGCCCGAGACCAAAAGGGTATGGACATTTTGGCCCGAGCCTGGTCACATATTTATAAAAAAAATCTTGATCGCAGCCTGACTTGAGACTGATAAATTTTTAAAAGTTTTGGCTTGAGCTCCAATCTTTCTCAAAATTTTGTATTAAACTAGGCCTAGGCGGAACAATTTTGACATGGTGAAATCCTTGCAATTTAATAATAATAATAATAATAATAATAATAATAATAATAATAATAATAATAATAATAATAATAATAATAATAATAATAATAATAATAATAATGGGTAAAACCCATTTCGGAGTTATTATTTTATCGTGACTTCCATAAGAAGATGCTTCTTTACCGCAGACCGTTTCACGTAAATGATCACGTCACCCTCTGATCACTTCCTCATACTTTATGGTTACACAAAGTATCGTAAAGATTCACACACATCTAATATAAATGTTAATGGTTGCCAGACACCTCTATTTTTGATCCCGTTTGAATAAGTAGATGTGTTTTTGCGTTTGAGCCAAGAGAGGTCTCATTAGACTAGATGCTGACAAAGAACAGTAAGACACAAACGAACACCATTAATATCATAAGAGCTTCATAAATTGATATTATTGATTTTTTTCTTTTAACGCAGTTGTTAATATTATCTCCTTTATATAATGTTCTTCATTTCGATTATGTTACACTTAAAAAATGAAATGAAATATGTCAGTTTACGTCGTGTAGGCTGAAGGAGACGGTGGTGATGAGAATGATGAAATATGATGAAACGCAATGAAGAAAATGAGAGAATGACAAGAAAAACCCATATATATGGTGTTTGCCTACCAACATGCTCCTTAACCTGAGCTAGGATTCTACTAGAGATCACACGCATCGGATGTGATCGCTCTATTATTGAACTAGATGCGTTCACCGATGCCCCTATACGAGTACTAACTAACTAACTCTATGGCCTATGGAACCCGAAGGTTCAATGCCTCGTTCACAAAAGCTTTCAACTTTCTTCTACCCTTGGCCAACTGGATCCAGTTTCTACTTTGTATTCATATTTCTGTTAGATCCATCTTAATATTATCCTAACGTTTGCGCCTGGATATTCCTAATGGTCGTTTTCCGATTGGGCTTCCACTTAAGACATTGAAAGCGTTTCTACTTTCTTTCATTTTGCCTACATGACTTGCCCAATTGAGCCTTCGCAATCATACAAAACAACAGGCGTGATTGTCGTTTTACATATTTTAAGCTTATATATACATTTTTAATATATACACAATTTGAACAGTCCCATGGATAGGAAAAGTTATAAAATGACAATTGTAACCCAAGTACAAGTCTTAACTTACAAACCTCAAAGTTGATCTCATATAGCCCATTGCCTAATGCCAAGTGGTTTCTAATATTTGTAGCTACCTTTCTTTAGAGATATTAAAGAAGAAATAGAATTTATACTCCCAGAAGCATGAAATAAAGTAATGATCCTAATATTGTATCACGTTACATTTGGTTCATACTTCTAGGCAGTTTCTTTTAAAACTTTCTTCTCTACATTCTCTACAAACTGCACATCATCCATTGAGAAAAAATATAAATACGAAATTCAATATTGCCATTAACTACTGAAACTTATGTACGAAGTTTAAGCTCTTGAGATATTTCCTCAGGTTATTAAGCAGTCTTAAATGATGAAATATTAACTGTATCCTATCTTCTAGTCTTGTATTACTATCTACTATTACTTTCTTTTGTCTCCTTAATAATATTCTTTAATTCTGAGTAGTACTTGCATTTCCATTCATCTGAAAATATGAAAATTAAATATATCATTTTCCTTCAGTATCAATACTTTTGAGCAACAGTAAATAGAGTACTGAATTTTTTATTCTTGCAGCTGATGAAGTTATTTGAGGTCTTTGAAACACTGTTTATGCCAATGGTAAAAATATTTACGCCTGAATACATTTTAAATTGCGTTTTCTTACTAATTAATGATTCTATTTCAAATGGAAGTATTTATTATATATATTTGAAGAGACTCTGTAGAAAACAGTGTAAGTGCCAAAAACAAAAGTTACTGTAGTAGTAATGACAAAAGATAGAAAATTCTGCTCAAGTGTTATAAAATAGGAAACATTATTGCTTAGGAATATAATCTAGCATAGAACGAAGTATGAAAATCTAACTAAGGCATAAACGTATTTAAAAATAAAATAAGTGAAACAATTGCAATGTGGCACTTACATTGTTTTCTACAGTGAGTCTTCATTTGTCCATTCAGCACGAGAAAAATCAATTTTAAAGTTGATCTCTTTGATCGCAGATAGTTTCTGATTTAACAATTTACGGCTTTTTTTTTTTTTTTTTTTTTTTTTTACCTGGAACAATCACTAGCTAGGTAATGAAAATTCTAATTGTTCAGGAAACAGAATATTGTAACTTTAATTTTTATATTGCATTGAGAGGAGCAAATGAAAGCTCTTTATTGTTTGTGACTTGGTCAGATTCGAGAAAGTGAATGTGCATATATTGGCTGACAAGATTATCATTCAGATCATCAGATTATTATCATTATCATAGGTATTCTATATTATTCGCAGGTCTCTTGTTGGAGCTGAGAAGCATTCATGCCCCACCATCTTACGCTAATCTCTTCGCCTTCACGTTTCTGTTTTGATATAGTTCATTAGTTATTGTTTTCTTAACTCCTCTATCTCTTTCACACCACAACACCCTTTTAGCACTTCCGTCATGATACAGTTCTTCTTAGTCAATGTCCCAACTGGTTTCTCTTCCTCTTTTTAATAATATATGAAATTGTTCTGTTCTCTCCCATAATTTCTAATATCCTCTCATTTGTTTTAAGATTGAGCCAGGAATTTCTCTCTGTTCTTTTCCATACCTACATTTTGAAAGCTTCCAGGCGTTTTTCCAAATTTTTACGTAATGCCCATGTTTCTGAACCATAAAATACTCCACACGAAGCATTTTATGAGTCTTTTTCTCAACTCTTTATTCAAGGTCCCACAAAACAGACTTTTGTTCCTCCTAAAGACTTATTTCACCATTCCTATTCTTGCTTTTATCTCACTTTCGTATATCATATCATCACTAATAATACTACTTAGCTATCGAAAATTAGTCATCTGTTCTATTTTCTCCCCTCCTACATCTATATTTGACACCGGGCTCTTCGTTCCAAATACAGTGGCATTTTCATTTCTAGCTTTATTTTCGTCCAATATTCTCCACAGCCCTCCTTCAAGCTTTCTAACATCTTATTGATTTTCTCTTCAGATTCTGCAACAAGCGCCAATCACTTGCAACCCGTATACACTTAATCATTACACCTCCTACCGAAATGCCGTCTTTATTGTGTAGGTTAATTTTCACGATGTCTTCTAGATAGATATTAAATGTTGTTGGCGGGAGACAGCATACCCCATTTAAACCCAAATTATTTTTTTTATCGAATTTAATCTTTGTTCCTGCCAGATTGGAAGAAATAAAGGTATATAACATATTTAAATACATTATTGTTCACAAAAATGTCATGGACCCCTAATTTGGTAATGTTCCATTTTTGGAACAACGGGCCTGAAAGGGTACAGGTTTCTGAAAGAAAATATTTCAATTTAGCCAGGCTAAAGTACTATTTCGTTAAAATTTTAGGATACAGATATTACAATAATTTGCAATATTCATTAGATACAAAGTATACAAATACTGAAACATCTTAATATTATGCATATCCAGATAATAATAGATTTTTTTCATTATAATTATTTTCCAATACATCACATTCTTACTACTGATGGAAGTAAAAGAAGCACTTCCATGTTGTGTTTCTTTCACTGTCCACATCTTGATTGTATTTCTGATTTTACAATGAAATGTCCTTCTTTGTCATATCCCACTTCATTTATTGCTTCTTTGTTGACTGGTTGCAATAGGTCTCCCAACAATTGCACGTTGTTGGGATTACTTTTGTTATGCAACTTTGCAGAAGGCTGACTTTCATTACATGTACTAGTTTTCGGAGCTTCATCATCCAACAAACTCGCCTATAAATTCATTTCTCAGCTGGCCGCTTTGCATTACTGTAAAAGAAGCTTCTCCCTTAGCGGTCAACTGATTTCTAGATAGCCTCTCTATATCTGTTTTTCTTCTTCCGACAACTTTTCATTTACTGGTGGTGTAATGACAATATCTGCGGCAAGAATATCTTCTCCTTTAGCAGGTATATTGATAATTTCGTCAAAAGTCAATCTCAAATAAGGGAGGGAGGATTTAGATTTCTGGGCATCTGTGGCCATGTTAGCCCGTCACGTTTGACACTCGGCGAGAACACTCTCCAGAGAAAGGGAAGGAAGCAAGTGTTGGGGAAGGAAGGTAGCGGCCTGGGACATATATGTTAGGTACCACCCCGGCATTTGCTTGGTGTAAACGGGAAAAACCCAGGAAAACCTCATTCAGGATGGCTGGTCTGAAAAGCTTCTTACACTTTTTCGACCGAGAGCCCGCACCGTGAATCGAACCCGGAACCGTTCGCACTCAATCTGAAATAAAACAGTATTTCTAGAAATAAATAAAATCCGTATGAAGTTGTGAAATACACATTTAAAATATAAAACAACAAAATATTTATTTATTTACAAGCTACCAGATACAGCTCAAAGGCCATTTCACACTGGAGTGATCAACATAATGATAACATTGGGGAAGGAAATGAAAGGAAGGCGGCCAGGGCCTGTAAAATTGTGTAGGCTCCTAATGATTTCCCTACAGTACATATAACTATATAATATCCCTTTATCTATGTTCAAAATTTACTGTTTTTATTTCACTGCAGTAAAGTGAAATCAATAATAAATGTGACAAAATGTAATCAGGCATTACTAAAAACTCCCATATATAGGTAAATAAATGTACGATCCAGTGAATGAGCGATGAAGACTCCTGCAACTCTATTTGGCTGTCATCTTTCAACTGAAAAAGAGCTCCTTCCTGGCTAGGCGGTTAGCGTACACTCCTTTGGCATGGGAGACCGGGTTCAATCCAGGCGGAAGTTCCTGTGGTTCGGATTCCACTTTAATGAGTAGGCCAATTCTCACATAGCCTCGCTGCTGAAAGGAACGTTAAATTCACAATCAACTCAGCTGAAAAGGGTACTGTGTGGGTGTAACAAGTAAATCAATTTTTTGTGTATAAATTTCCCCTCCTCTATTAGACCAATAAATTCCGAATGCAAGCGCAAAATGCCCTCAAAAGCGGCACAAATACCATCAAATAAAAATACGCTCATAAAATGTACGAAACAATTACTAATTCATGCAATAAAATTGACATATTCCATAGCTTTATGGGTACATATACGCCAGTTGTTCCAATAATGGAACAAACAAAATGCAAACTTCATGTACCCGTTTGAGTCCGTTGTTCCAATATTGGAACATTCAAAATTATAAAACGTTTTTATTAATAACAATCATAATCAATTCTTGCATTTCACATGCACTGAAAACTTGGTACATCTCCTACCCAAATAGTATTATATAGGTAGAAAATTCATAAACGAACATAAAATTCACTTACCTCCTTTGAGACGCCATAATTTGTTCTTATTCAACGCAACTAATATGGACAGTACACATCGTTGACGCCAATTCAAAACAAAGATACGTCATTTGCTAAACCATTGGTGCCAAATGAAGAGGTCCATACAAAAATTGTTACCTTTATTCACGTAATATGAAAAATAAAAGTAAAGTAAAAAAATGTTCCAATTTTGGAACAACGGGTTCAAATGGGATACATGTCGAACTCCCCTTCCAATTGGATTCTCCTCTGTCTTTTCTTTCCTCATTCTAACACTTAATTGTTGGTTCATATGCAAGTCTTATGAGTATTTGATTTTCCTATTCCAACCCAATCTTCTACAGAATTTCCAACAGCAATGTTCAATTTACGTGGTCAAAAACATTTTCTACATCAACAAATATTAATACATATTTCCCTTTCTCTATAAACATTTCACCGATCACCCTTAATCCAAGTACATATCTTGTGTTCTTAACTCCAACACAAACTCTTTCACCTCAACTTCCATGCAACCTTTCGTTCAGAATTTTAAGCATTTTTTTCAGCATGTGATATTTCAATAATACCTACATCTCTTTGGGTTCAATTTCTTAGTCATTAGTATCATGATAGTCTTCAGGAAGTGTTTTGACCACTCTCTTGTTTCATATATTACATGGCGGAATCTAACAATTCTTTCTGCCATGGTCTTCCATTTTCATAATGAATTCCAGTGGTATATTGTCTAACCGGTTGCCTTTTCACTCCTAATCTCGGATATAGCTTTCTCAAACTCATCTCGAAGAATACTAAACTCTTTATTATCCTCGCCTACTTTATTTCCTATTTCAATATCTAGGCCACACGGTTCTGTAAATTTTTTCCCTTGCCCTCTCTCTGTTTTCTTTCGTAACTTGTTTAACTTCCTATATATATATATATAGCGAGAGAGAGAGAGAAAGGCAGACAGAGAGAGATAAAGCATACATAATTTCAACTTCAAACAACATGATATGTTACTTTTAATAACATTTGAAAGGTAATAACACGTCAATTACGTTGTGACATCAACGTGG
This sequence comes from Thermobia domestica, assembly GCF_964235325.1. NCBI lineage: Eukaryota > Metazoa > Arthropoda > Insecta > Zygentoma > Lepismatidae > Thermobia > Thermobia domestica. Next base: position 147,916,868 of record NC_137461.1, on the reverse strand, counting down.
TTTTACGTATATATTACGTTTACTTTGTATTTATGATAAATTGGAAATAGGCAATTGGTGAGGACATCTGTTCTCGGACAGCTTAAATTTTCATGAATTAAAAAGACCATAGAAACTGCCTCCAAAAAGAGATTCACATTATTGCGCATCTTCCATTTCTTCTGGTGTATTTAATTTTAGTTTTGAACAATTCTCGTACAAAGTGTACAGCTATGTAAATGTAAGTTATAATCTAATCAATGTTTAACTTTCTGAAGCTTCCTTCCATGCCAAACAAATCTTCACACGTTCTTGGTTTTCCCGGTCTCTTTGATTCGTCTGTCTTTTTGGTATCCATTTCTAATAGCCAGTCCCTGTTGTCAATCAGCACATGATGCCACATTTCTACAATAGCAAAGTAAACCAACAATAAGACACAGAGTATGATAGAATATATTCAACGTGATTAGTTTAACTTATCAGATGACTAAGTTAAATTTGTTATATTTAAAATAGTACAAATAAAGTTTGTTTGCTACGTCCTCCTTGCTTTTAAATTAATAACATATACAGAACGTTACAATCTACAAATCGTTTAGTTTAAATTTTACAAAGCATCTAATGCCCATGTTGCAAAGTTTTTCTTGTGAAGGAGAAGGTAGAGCTTAGGTAGAGTAAATTATAGTTTGGAATTGACTTTCACTATCGGTTTTTATTATAAAACTATTTTATAAACAACATTTTACAGGAATGATGCAAAAACGTAATTGTTTAATATAAGGTAGAGAAATCACCCGAGGAAGCTAGAGCTCTGAATCAAGCTAGATGGATTGAATTAGGAATTCCAGTGCTCCGAAGCAAGCGGAGAGAGGACTAAAAGCAAAGAGCTCTGCAGGAAGCTAATCTATTGAGGTTGGGAATCCCGACAGAGCTCCGAAGCAAGCTAAGCTTGAGCAAGGAAAGCCTATAGTTCCGAAGCAAACTAGAGACTTAGGTTGGATATCTCTTAGATTTCTGTGCAAGCTATAGGAGGATTGATCAAGCGGGACGAACAGCTGTCTATGGAATCCTATTGGTTATATGGGCGCTACAGTTGAGGCGATGGTGCTACTGTTTCTTTGTCGTTATGTGACTGGTGGTGTTGCTACTGTCTTCGTCGTCTGCAGCTGTAGTATTCCACAGTAAGGTGCACGCGAATGATGTTTATAAATAGGAGCACGTGTAGAATGTTTATATACACAAGTACATGTTGGTTGTTTGTAAACACCAGTACGTGGTACATTACAATATATATATATATATATATATATATATATATATATATATATATATATATATATATATATATACATCCTCACAGCATTGTCAAGGCTCTATATTTGTATTTTACATTTAAGATTGCAACCGGATGTTTCTTGCTACCATATACGGTCGTCCGATCATCACTCTTGTTCTTCGCGCGCACAGTCATTCGAAGAACTGAAAACGTACTCTATACACAAATAGTTTATGATTGTGAAGTCGACCTGGTACTTCTGCTTGTCTAGGTCAAAAAGTGGGAGAAAAAAGGGTGTGTAGAATGTAAAGAGGGTTCAACAGTAACTGATACTTGTAAGAAAGATATTCATTTGCAGTTCGTGCTCATTCCGCCTCTAGCGCTACTGTGGCACAACGTATATTGTAACTGTATAACTCTTGTACAGCGCTTGTAGGTCTATTGGCGTAAGTGACGACCGAAACTATGTTGCCAGCACTGACTGCGATAAGGCACTGCTGTGCAGCTTTTGCTTTTCTTTTTTCTCCTTTGTCATTTGTGAGACGCCAAACATGTTGCTTTTGCATGTTGCACGCGCTGAACGGGTTCCTGCGGAGCGAAGTGTTTAAGAAGTTGAGTGCATATTCTTGTTTACGATAGAAATATGATAAGTACTTTCAATTATAATACAGTTTTAAATTGGTTAACTGTTGAAAAAAATACGAAAATAAAGCTGTACTTGTAAATGTATATTAGTCGAGGACGTAGCTACTGATAGTGTTGATTACAGATTTTCTCGTGGAAGAATTTCATTACACTAGAGGTGAAAAGCAGTACTGCAAAAATACATGTAATTCATATTGACCATGATAGGAGGCAATTTTCATTTCAGATTTTCCAGGGCGCGGGAATTGAATAAGCAATGGGTGAATATAGTACTGTGAAAATTCTGGTAACTCAGATTGAGCACGCTCGGGAAATCCCCTAGAGGGAATTTTGAAGCTCTAGGCCCAAGAGCCACCTCTATAATCATAGCTGACTGCCATTTCAATAATGTGTTTTATGGTCTTATGTCCGTGTTTCCCATCCTTTCCCTCCCCCTCCAACTGGATACTTGATACTTTTTCTATTCCAAACTTTTGTGCTAGTTTTCTGCCGAAACCTTGTGTTTTGTGCTCTCATCGGTTTCGAGTTAGTTAATTATTTAAGTTTAGGATTCCCTTTCTGCATCGAGGTTATATGAGACGTGGACTCAAAGATTGAGTTGAAAATTCGAATACAGTAATCGTTCAAATTTTGTAACGGACTCACACCGGGAATCGAACGTGAGACCCCGTGCACGAAAAGCGCGCGTGCTAGCTACTAGAACAACGGAAAGGGCGTCACCATTTTCGAGTCTCTTCAGAATTAAGTTGTATTTACATCTTACAAGTTGTGTCTACTTGCAATATAAGAAACAAACATAAATTAAAATTATAAGAAAATCTTAACAAAATCTTTATAAACGTTTAAGAATATGTTGAAAAGGCCAGAAATATCTCACTCTCTCTCCTATGTCGTGGTGCTATTTAAAAAGTATACTTTAAAAATAGTAATAATAATAAAAACTCTACAGTTCCACCTACAACTTTGGATGGAAAATAGTCTAGTTTTTCTTAATGCATAAGTTTACATTAATTAAATTCAAAAGTTGCAAACTAACTTCTTTTTAAATTGTATCAAAAGTACCACTATTCGTCTTAGCACTAATGAGAACTATGGATTCGCCTTTAATATCCGTCATTTTCGATTACTTTTAAAATGTCACTCTTCCCGATTTCTCAGGGATGAACTTGAACGGCATGGGAACAGTCATTATCCATATCAGCGACTGACCCGAAAACTATGAATTCAAAACGAATATCGATCATTACAATTATTTTTTAAATGTCAGCTCTCCCATCCCCACTCCTTGGGATGCTAGGGGTTCCTTACCCTCCCGAGTATTTCTTTCCAGATTGTATCAAATATAGTTGGAATTAGACCAAGTGTTACATAATTATGTAGGGAAAAAATGTTTTAAAATTAATGGAGGTGTCTCTTGAACTGGAAGTGGCAGAAATCAATGACTTCCGGTTTAAGATTGATCACTGTAGAGCAAAACACGTTGGTAGAAAGCTAGAAGCTGTTTTTGAAAATCGATTAAGCGTCCTAAGAATGCATCTAATCTCTATTCTTAACCTACATCTAAAACATGAAGTGGTAGCGATTAACTATTTCCTATTTTTAACGTTGATTGCTATGGAAGAAAACTGTAATAGATAACGCTGTTTTCCATAATCGATTAACCGCCCGTTCTCATCTCCATCCTTAACCCTATACTAAAACCGGAAGTGGTAGATATCAACTCTTTCCGGTTTTAACGTTGATCACTGCAAGGCAGAAACTGTAACCCGTTTTCTACAATCGCACACATACACTAAGAATACACTTCATCTCCATCCTTTACCCTCTACTAAAACTGGAACTGGTAGGTATCAACCTCTATACGGAAGTAGATAGCAAGACGCAGTTTTCTGCAATCAATTAAGCATCCCAAGAATATAATTGTGTCACCAATCCAATCCCTCTACTAACACCGGAGGTGGTATAAATCTACTATCAGTTCCTATTTCGTTATTAATTAAGATAATATTGTGTGAGCCTCCTTAGTGTCTTCATCAGAGTTTATTCAATAGAAGCCTTCGTCTCGATGGAGGCTTTGCCCTCCAACCCGCAAATTTGTTTGGTCTAACGCTTTGCATATCAAACCTGCATTCACCAGTGTTTGCTCGGCTTACGGCCTCGCACCTCACATACCTGCAAGTATACTGAATTTCAGGTCAAATACCTGGGGGCTTCCCTCCCAGGCCACCGTGTTTGTTCGGCCTATGGCCTCGAACTTTATATATCTGGAAGCATACTAATTTCAGCTCAAATACACGTTTCATGTCTTCAACTTTACGGGATCCCGAGATATAAACATCTTAGTGTAATAATAATTGTAATATATACCTCTATTCCCTTCCAAACCCTTTTCTTCCCTTCTAGATCACAATCAAAAACGCTGAACTATGTATCTAATTATTAGGATTACGCAGTAAGATTTATAATAATATTGTACAGTTAGTATTTTGGTCCATCCCGTCCGTTACTCCGCACGCAACTCTTGAAGGAAACTGAATTTGACTTCTCTTTTTATGCAATTGATAGTTAGAGTAATTATCTCGAAAGAGTTCGTTAGTAGAGGATCATAAACCAAGAAAATCAGAAACCAAGAAAGGAGTATTAGAAATCAACCATTTTTGCTTTTAACGTTGATCCTGTAAACCAAAAAGGGTAAAAGATAGCAAGAAACGGTTTCCGGCAGTCGATTTAGCATCCCAAGAATATCTTTCAACTCCATCCTTAATACTGTATTGAAATAGAAGGTGGCAGAAATAAATATTGAACGGGCAAAAACTGTAATATATAGCGAGAAGCAGTTTTGGGAAATAGACTAAAAGATTCTAAGAACAGCTTTCATTTCTATCCTTAACACTTTGATAAAACTAAAAGCGGTAGAAATCAACAATTTTCGGTTTATTTTCATTACTGTGGAGCAAAAGCTGAAATAGATAGCGAGAAGCTCTTTTCGACAATAGACTGAGCATCTAAGAATACATTTTGTCTATCCATAACACTCTAATAAAATCAGTAGACAGGGTGTTTATTAATATTCCAAAATGAAATTTCATGACCTTTCCTTTAACAAACCATTAAATTTAGTAAAATTCTCAAGAGCGGATTTGATTGCGACTTGGGCCAAATTTTCATGCACATGATAGAAGCGTGCTTTACTTGTGATTTGGTGGCGTCTAAAACCATAGACGTTTTTGGTGGTGAATTTTGAAGTTTTATAGAACAAAATTTTCCAGTCTGTACTTATATTTGTACAGATAAAATGAATCGTGACCCAAAAGCAAAATTTCGTGATTTTTGCTTGACCTTCATGACCGTTTTCTGATTTCGTGATTTTTTAAAATCCTTTTCGTGACCGATAGACACCTGATAATCCAGTATGACTTCCAGTTTCAATTTAATATACATAGAACATGACCTATAAGAGACAGCGAGAAAAGTTATCCTTTTAATGTGTTATCGTTCTTAAAATATGTACCATTTCTTCTTTTACTCTGTAATCAAACGTAATTATTAGAAATCAACCACTTCCGGTTTTAACATTCGTCGTTGTACAGTCTTCTTCAAGAAATCTTGACCACTTATCCTGCTATGAAAGATGATATTCGTGCAACCGCAAAAGGAAATTATAATGCTGTGGCTCTAAATAAACTTCTTAATCGACCAAACAAAATTCACATTTATTTGATTTAATTCTAAGTCTAGGTAAGACTACATGCCTTTTAAAAAAGAGGTGAGTGGCAAAGTTTTCTTGAACAATACTGTATATGACAAACGGCAATAGATAGACATGTTTTTTGTATTCGATTAAGCGTCCCTAGAATATATTCCATCTCCACTTTAATCTCTAGTCTATAACATTAAGTTGTAGATATCTACTACAACTTCTTGTTTCAATTTTAATTGAAAATATTGGGTGGTCCTGTTTACTGTCTTTAAGAGATTTTGTTTTAAATGAGAAGTCCTAAAGCCAAATTTCATGTTTGTAACTTTCAGAGATTCTGAGATACGGACATGCTATTATGAATAATAATTCCAATTCTCAAATTCACTTCCCCTTTATTACTAAGATATAAAAGAAATGCTGAAACACATGTTAAATTATTTTAAAATGGAAATCCAAATACCAAACTTCAAGTTCCCAGTCCTATACGTTTCGGAGTATCCCACATCAGGGTATCTTATTAAAATAACTCTCAACCCAATTCCTGCTCTTTTCGTGAATTTTCAAAAAATTTTCTTAGTGGTACCCCACATCACATATCCTATGTAGGTGCAAATTCTAACTTTCTACGTAGTCTTTATAGCAGTGCTTCCTAATCTAGGGATGCGAATTTCTGACAGGAGTAAATTCAAAATTACAAATATTACAAAAGTTGTAACAAACATTAAATTAAATACCATTTAAACACGAAATAACTATTGTGTAAGAACAGTGGTTTCATTAAGGACAAAACTGGTAAAATATAATATTCCACTGCACTACAATGCTATGCAGGAGTCTTGCTGGAAATAAATATAAATTTGTGAGAATATGGCTATTTTTATTTACTATTATTATATGCAAACCCGTTCTTCGTACGGGTAGAATAGGTTTATGGGAAATATTTGAAAGTTATATTTGATCACCCTTTCCCCGTTACGTAACTTATTTGAACAAAAATAAAATAAAATTCCTACCTCGACCATGTTCAAAAATGTGTTTCCTACGATGCAGTATTTATTCTTTGCAATAAATCTAAAATCTCTTCTGCTTTTACGATTCTTTTTTTCAAAGTGAGTTGATAAAATAGAAATGTCCCACGTACTAAATATGTTTAAAAATTCATTTCAGACGTTTCAAACACTTTGCCATGTCGGCCATTTTGTGAATATAAAACGGCAAGCTAATAGTTTTAGAAATGGCCCTGCAACCTCTTTTGGAAGCAGAATTTTCGAAAACGCTGGGGCATGTCCACATGGTGATATCGTTAAGAAAAAGTTTATATACCTAGTTTCATCTCCTTGGCTTGGAATTTTCGCCGTATATATTAACTTCTCCGCCCTCTTAGGATACGAATTTTAATGAAACTAACATGGTTAAAAAATGGCTTCAGCCAAGTGCTAACTATGTTCTAAAATTCTCAATCATTTTCCATGAGATGAGACGGAAGTGGAATTTCTAGAACGCTGGGTTGCGTGTCTACTTGGTTTTTATATTAAATTTCATCTTCATACATGAGAGATTTGTAAGATATTGTGCTTTTAGCAAATATTTTAGACGTTGACCCCTCCCCTTAGGATACACATTTCAGTGAAAGTGATATGTTGAAACCATGCTCTAGAGTAGTTCTAAATATGTTCAGTAATTCTAACCGAACATTCTATGATGATGAGACACCGAACGTCGATTTGAATGTCGAGAATAAGCAAATCAATTCCTCCTTCTGCTTAAAAGGAGAATTGCGAAATCTCTGAAATACGTATTTCATTCCTTTGAGTCCAGAGTTTGTATACCAAATTTCACATTTCGAATTTAAGCGAATTCCACATTTCATGAAGTTTTCTGAATAAATAGTGGTAACTTTTAATATTATAGAAATCGTCTTTTCTTCATCTTTAAGAGGGGAATTTCCGCAAACATACGTTCAATTATTTTTAGTTAAGGAAACAAAGCCAAATTTCACATCTCAAAAGTAAGCAAATGCAGAAATTTTAATAGGTAGACACTATCCTCCATCCTCCTCTTAGGACAGAATTTTCGGGAAAGCTTGGTTTGTTTGGTTTGTATTGGTTTGTTTTTAATTGAGTTTAATTTTGAAATTTCACGTCTCCAATATAAAGAATTCTTACATTTATAATTTTCTAAAATAAATGAAATAAAATACAGTTGAAAAATTAACGTTATACAAATTACTCCTTTCTTGTTTAGGTGCGGAATTTTCAGAAATTGTGAGAGACATGTTCAGTTATTTTTAATGGTTAGTTCATATGCCTAGTTTCATCTTCCTTACTTCAGAGATTAGCAAGATACACTATCTTATTTACGCCTCTAAAGATACATATTTCCAAAAATCCTTCCTTATCCCTTGCTTTCGTCAAAAAGAGTATTCTTGCTAATTATAGTATTATGGCTTGGTCGATAACGAGTAACTCACTTATACTGTATTATATACAGTATAGATTATTAATATTATTGTTATTATTTTTGTTGCTATTACTGATGATTTGAGAATACAATGCTGAAACTAAAATTGCAGAAACGGTCAAAGACATGCGCGAATTCTGTGGGCGTGAAGTATGTAGGGTTTAATAATGTGGGCGCTTCTTAAAAAGGTTGGAATCATTGCCCTAGATGATTCCAAAACTTTAATTTAGAAAACACAGCGTCTTGTATCACTTCCTACTTTATAACAATACAACGAATAATCTATAAGAACATTGTGCCTCTGCTAAATTACCTCGCTGGACAGTACTAAATGATCGCCGAAGGCTAACTTGAAATGAAGGATCCACACAACTAGATCCGTTTCTCCTTTACTTAACTAAACATTAAGTATAATACCGAAGTACCATTATAGATAAAGTGAGACTGTAGAAGAAATGAACCTTCCTCTAACAGTTAAAAGAATAACAGAACATAGACACAATGATAATAATAATAATAATAATAATAATAATAATAATAATAATAATAATAATAATAATAATAATAATAATAATAATAATAATAATAATAATTCAATTTCTTAAAATAGTATTTAAAAAATAGATAGAGGAAACTGCAGTCTGGTAATAATTATAAGGAACCAGATTAAAACATATTAGACACTTCTCAAGCCACTGAGGAGACAAAAGTTGAAAGTAAGAGATGAGAAGTAAGAGAGGAATAGTAAGAAGAAGAATGCAGTTGGTCGATGATTTGAAAAATGGAATCAAATATTGGGAATTAAAAGAGGAAGCTGAAGATCGAGAAAGGTGAAAGAACAATTTCCAGACCAGAACCTAAGAAAACACACAATCACACTCACATCTCACATTAATCCCAGTACATGCCAACAGGTAGAATGGTTAACAATAATAATAATAGACCGTGATAGCTGCTGCGACTAAGTTACTGCGCATGATAAGCATTTTTTTTAAAACTATGGGTAGAGTAATTATTACTGACGAGCTAGTTAATTGAAGTAATCCATAATCCGGAAGTGGTAGAAATAAACCATTTCCGGTTTTACGTTGAACACTTCAGAGCAAAATCGATAAATTGGGCTTGGGATAAATCGATGGGCTTTCTGTAATGGCAAATCCTTTAGATTGGATCTGGCAAGATATTACCGAGAAATAAATTACCACACGCAAATCAAGCCCAAAACTTGGCCAAGCTCGGGCAGCAAATGTAGAGATCTTAATTAGGTTGAGGGCTGCCCACCACCAAATTTTGTTCCGACTCGGCCAATAGTTATAAAGAAAATGCTGCTGGCTAATTAAGTAGTTATAAAGAAATAAGGTATGAAACGCAACCCGTGTCCACCCAGTTCTTGGCCGAGTTTGACCACAGAATATACCAGTACTTATCCTTAGGTAATGGGCTAGTAGCTCACAAAATTTAGTAAACATCCGGCTAGTATTTAATTTAAAAATAAACTCTAGTAAAAACCATAAAGAAGATAACGTAATATGTTCTCAATTAATACGGATACCGGAATTTGTATAATATTTCTTTCACTTCTGGTATTAATAGAGAGATTACTGTAGAGATGGAATACACTCTTGGGGCACTTAATGAATTACATAAAATCCCTTTTTGCTCTCCAATCTATAACACTCAATTTATAACCGGAAGTGATGGATATCTGCCACTTCTGCTTTTAGCATAAAGGCTGGAGTCGAGATATTCTTGGGACACTAAACGAGTATAGAAAACCGCTCATCTTTACTGTTATCTTTTAAATCTATTGCGATCAACACTTAAACCGGAAGTAGTTGATTTTTGCTACTTCCGGTTTGGAGTTTAAGATAGATAATAACTTACCTGTTCCCACAACGTTAAATTGATTCCATAAAACTGCTTCTCCCCATGGGTGATATCAATAAAAATAAGTAACTACTCCTGAGAAGTCCTGCTCGAGAATCGGAGTAACTACGCCTGGAGTAATCTCCTCCCTCAATTTCGTATCAATAAAACAAGCCACTACTCAGGTCTAGTCTGCTCCAGATTTATGAACGTTTACTCGCGCTTCCTCTGCACGTAGCACTGAGTCGTATCAATAAAAGAAGTGATTATTCATTTCTCCCATTCATCGCGCAGTCATTTCGTTGTTTTTAACCTATGGCGTAGTATCTTAAAAGCCATGAAACGGGCAAGTAGCAACGATAGCTTCAACCAAAGTACATTTGTGGATATTTTAAAAGAGTTTCCAATGGTACATTCAAAGTCACAGCTACCAGAAAGTAAACGAAGGAAAGCCGAAACTTTGAAGGTAATTACAGTGAAGTGCAACGAAATATCAAATACATCTACGACTGAGACACAAATTCAAAAGAGAATCTTTAATATTCGAGCGAGAATAAAACAAAAATAAAAAAGAAGAAAAAATAAAAAAAGGAAAGAAGAAAGTAATACTGAAACCATGGGAATGAACCTATTTGAGCTGATGGATGTTGATTGGAATCCAGCAATATCAAGATTAACACGACAAGCACATATCACGTGTTGTCCAAGGTCTTTGTAGATTGTTTGGCTTTAAGAACGAAATCAGACACTTGGCTCCTTTGTTTTCTTTTTTAAAAAAAAGTCCAGCCACCCACGTCATAAATCACGTCCATCTGATTGCATTTTCCACACCATACATGTCCCCTTTCGCCTTGACATAAACAAAATACATTCTTATGTATACACCCTTTCTATCAACGTTGAGTTGAGTTGATTATTAGTTTAACGTCCTTTTCAGTAGCGTGCCTATATGAGACAGAACCCACTGATTAACGTGGAATCCAAACCACATGAGCTCCTGCCGGGAATCGAACGCGGGTCTCCTATGCCAAAGGCATGTACGCTAACCGCTTAGCCACGAAATAGCTCTTCCTATTAACGTATTACTCTCCAAAATACTAGGTTTCTTTAATGCCACTTGTATATAGTCAAGTGCTCCGATAGCACCCGGAAATGTGTATTGGTCTTGCCACTCTGCCTTTGCTGTTTGTATATTACGCACACTTCCGAAAACAATCCATTTTCAGGTAGTCATAGATAGTACTTTGAGCCACACCAGAATCCCCTGACATTCCGACCTGGAATCCCGGATCGCTCACGTAACGCAAGAAAACCAAGGGCACCGATTTCTCTGTAAATTTGGGGGGAGAGGGCATTCCGATGCAGAAGGTATATATATCGGGATTTTAAGACAAATTGCACTCTAATTATGCCAAATATTGTATATTCATAAATACAATAGGGGCCCACATGAGCTTTGGAGGGCCCGGGCCCTCACAGGATCGGCGCCCTTGAAGAAAACCCTTTTCATCATTACGTAGTCCACCACCCAGAATTTCGGTTGATTCTCCTTAAAAAAATGTTGTGCTAATCACTACATTTTCTTTCATAAACTTATAATGCTTTTTGTAATCTCCATTTCCAACATTTCTATGCAGTTTATAAATTTTTCTACGTAGTAAAACAATCATATACCCTGCCATATTTCGCACGGAGTCACCTATTTAGCTTGCTCCACAAATTTGGAGAAGTTACTAGCATCACAGAGGAGTCTTTGATTTTTATTGATATCAAACGCGTAGTAGTTACTCGGCTCGAGAATAGAGGTGTGGTTACTTCAAAAGGGCGGGGCTTCTCCGAGGTCAGCCGAGACGACTAGTGCTCAGTTCTCTTTTTATTGATACCAATGCGAGTAACTACTTCAAAATTGGGCGTAATGAGTACCTTCTCCGTTTTATTGATATCACCCTATATCTCATAGTTTATGCTCTGTGTAAATTAAATTGAAACCGGAAGTAATAGGTGATTTCTACACTTCCTTTTTAATGGATGTTAACCACAAAGATGAAATTTACTCCTGGAACGCTTCATCGATTGCCGAAAACTGCTTCTTACTATCTAATATCGTTTACGCTCTATAGTGATCAACGTTAAAACCGGAAGTGGTTCATTTTTACCAATTCCGGTTCTACTAGAGTGTTAGGGTGAAGATGAAAATTACCCTTGAAACGCTATATAGATCCCTGGAAACTACTTCTTACTATCTAATACCGTTTTTGCTGTATAGTGATCAACGTTGAAACCGAAAATGGCTCAATTCTGCTATTTTCAGAATTTACTAGCTTGTTAAATGTGAAGAAGATTATCCTTGGAAAGTTTAATTGATTGCCGAGAACATCTCTTCGTTATCTATTATCGTTTTTGCTTTACAGTAATGAATGCTAAAATCGGAAATGGCTCATTTCTACCATTTCTAGTTCTACTAGAATGTTAAAAATAAGATGAGAGATTTCCTTGAAACGTATAATCGATTTCCGAGAACCGCTTTTCGCTATCCATTACCGTTTTCTTATATTGATCAACGTTAAAACCTGAAATTACTCATTTCTACCATTCTGATTGTCAAATCACATCTATTAATGAACTCTCTAGAGAAAATCACACTATCTACCTATTGAAAAACAATTAGAAAATTCGTATCGTTTCAAATATTATCGTTCGAAGTAACGGACGTATGTATGTACGTACGTACTAACTTTATGATATTACAAGTTCCACTCCGTGATCCTAATAATAATAAAATCTTATAGAGGATCATGTTATATTTTCTGCAGTGGTTTTGGTACCAGAAGTTCTAGTATATTTATTTCACTTCCAATTTGAGTAGAGGGATTACTGCCGAGGTGGAATATAATCTTGGAGCACTTAATGAATTACCTAAAAAAGCCTTCTTGCTATCCATTCTATAACGCTCAATGTTATAACCGGAAGCGATTGATTTCTACCACTTCAAATTTTAGTAGAAAAATTAGAGACGAGATAGAACATATTCTTGGGACACTTACTTGATTTCAGAAAACCTTTTCTCGCTATTTAGTATCGTTTAAATCTCTTGTAATCAACACTAAAATGGGAAATAGTTGAGTTTTGCTACTTCCGACTTGATTAGAAGTTTAAGAGAGAAGACGGTATTTATTCCTACAACGCTATATTCATTCCTAAAACAGCTTCTTCCTATCTCACTATGTAGATTAATTTGAAGACAGAAGTCATAGTTAGGTTAAGTTGTGTCTCTTCCGGTTTTACCAATATGATAAGCATGAAGCTGAAAGTTATCCTTGATACCCTTTATCGATTGCCGAAAACTCATTATTATTTATTACCATTTACGCTCTATAGTGATCAACGTTACAAGCGGAAATGACCCATTTCTACCACTTCCAGTTCGCGAATCACCTCAATTAACGAACTCCCTCGAGAGGAATCACTCTATTTATTTATTGCAAAAAGCAGAATAAAAAAATTTGCATTCGTCCAAAGTTATCGTGTGAAGTAACGGCCGCACGTACGTACGTACTAATATCGATAAGTTCGACTACGCGATCCCAATTAATACTTCATATACCCCCGCCAACACACACACTAGCATATGTAGACACGGAAGTATACCTGGTAGTATCCACACGCTTACGTCGGAAACTAGAAACACACACACACACACACACACACACACACACACAGAGTGAGAGAGAAAATCTTGTACCTTTATACTGAATGCACCATTACTCACAAAATCAATTAAAAAAGAAAAAGGAAAAAGGTTGTAAATCAAACTTTCAAAGATTGGTATCACTGCTGCGTGAAACACATGAAACTGTTCTTTAATGATTGATTCGTAATATGATGTACATGGGTTTCTTAATGGTAGTATAAGAAAATGCCTTTAAATTGACCACAAAATAAAAAGTGGAACTTATTTCTCAAATTTCGTAAAATCGAAGTCGACGGGCATCATCGGAACAGTCTACAATAACAATATATGCAAATAAATATTAATATACTTCACGTTTTCAAGTGGGTGCAAGAAAGCATCGAATACTGTTTGGTTTCATAATCATTAACGGATGTATATAGTTAAATTGGTTTCCGGTCAATGTGCTCTTTGATCAGTCACTCAAAGTCTGTACCATTATCTATTTTGTTCAAAATCTAATCCCACCCATATTAGAGCTGTTGGAGACGATATGTTAGTGGTAATTCCGTACTATCAATGACAGTAGAAACGACAGTGTACAGTACCTAAATAGATGGTGATAATGCGAAATTATCAACGTCTCTGATTTCGAAACGGGAGGGGGTAAGTTTTGGTGCTGGGTTATATGGAGTGAGCGTAACAAGAGTCTCAATAAACCAGTGTTCAAATAATGACTGCCTATAAAACACATGGCAAAACCGTATCGGTGTGAAAACAATGGTCTGAGGAACATTCTCAATGACACGTTCTGAAAAGCATCAACCGTGTTGTCAGTCAGAAAGCTCGTAGAACTACAATACAAATGACGGACATACAAGATAAGCTTGTTCGGGCGAAACTGCTGATAATTGACCATAACCGATGCTAAGAGACTTTGTGCAACACAAATTGCATTGCGAATATGAAATATGCATATGACGATAAATGTGTAATACGCCGGATGAGTCATCATTCGCCTTATTTCATAGCACAAATCCTGTTTATGTGTGGCAGATGCATAAATAGCTTATTATCTGCAGTATTGCCGCTGTTCTGTGAACCAACGCATTGTCTGTGATCCAAAATGTCCTGATGTTCAGTGTGCACTGTGTTGATGCGTATTGCTCCCGTCACTGCCGTTATTTTGTGATCATTTTAGTGACCTTGTACATCCTATGGTCGAGATGTTGTTTCAAGACAACAATCCCGTATATCAAGGTAATAATGCGCTTGTTTAAACTACTGGAATTATTGGAGCATGGTTTGAGGAAAATCGGGATGAGGTATAACACTTCTTGGACACGTCAAATCCTTGGACATAATGTAAATTGAACACGTGAAGTACTTGAAACACAAATTCAGTGTTTTGTGTATCCTTTCTCATGGACTTGAGTGACACACTGCATGCTGAATGGTGTAATAGCACTTACTACCATTCAAGACCTCAATGATTCCATACCATGTTCCATCAGATCTGATCTTGCGAATAAATATGCTATGTTTTCTTATGACGCTGAATCGTTTGGATATAAACTATACTTGCTATGTTTTACAATTTTTGTTGTTTGGTCATAAACCAGAAACATAAAATGTTAATCACTTTCGGTTTGAATAGAAAGGGAAAGGAGTAGATGGAACCTACTTTTGGGACAGTAATACAATTGCAAAAATCACATCTTGACAGCATTTACCGTTTTTCTTCTACGGAAGACAGTACTGAAACCGGAAGTAGTATAAAATTTGAGCCACTTTCGATGTTGGTAGATTATTGTAGGTAGTCAAGATACGTTGTCTTGATATACCAAATTGTTTGCAATAAATAGCTTATTCCTATTTTTTACGTTTATGTTCTATGGTGATTAACCAGAAATGGCTAATTTTAGCCACTTCCAAATACTAAACGGAGTAAATGGAACATATTTTTCGGACACTGAATTGAGTGCAAAAAATTGCAACTTGATACAATTTACCGCTTTTGCTCTACGGAATTCAGTATTGAAACCTAAAGTAATAGAACAGTTAGACAACTTTCGTTTATGGCAATGGACTCTCGATAGTCATAATATGCTGTGTTGAGATGCAAAATCATTTGCGAAGACTATTCCTTGCTATCTGTTACCATTTTCGTTCTATAACGGCAAATGTCTTAGACGAAAATGGTTGATTTTAACCACATTTGGTTTTAGTAAAGGCTTAACGGAGCAGATGCAGACACTGACTACATTCCATAATCACACCTTGATAACATTTTTCTTATGATCACCTTGAAATCAGTATTCAAACTGGAAGTAATATTAAATTTTAACCAAGTTCGGTTTCGGAAGACTGCTGTAATAATCATGGTATACTGCTTTGAGACCCTGAACTGTTGTAGAAAACCACGTCTCTCAATTTGTTACCATTTTTGTTCGATGGAGATAAACGTTGAAACGGCATTCTTACAGTACGGAATAATAAATTTGAACCACTTCTGGTTTTAGTTGAGTGTTGTGGGTAGTAACATTATCGTGAAACGCTGAATCGTTTGGAGAAAGGTGCTTTCGCTATCTGTTACTGTTTACGTTCTATGACGATAAGCGTTTAAAATAGAAACATTTAATTTGAACCACTTCTGGTTTAAATAGAGAGTTAATGTAGGAGATGTAACCTATCTTTGAGACGCTAAATCGATTGCAAAAAACAATATGTCGATATTTGTTACCGTTTTTGCTCCGACACCTGTTACTGACGAACAAACAGTCGGACTGACAAAGCCTTCTATAAGACTTTTGATACCTATGCACAGCATAATTTGGAATCTATTAATAGTAATAGTAATTGTAATTTGGGAGGAGAACATGACAAAGGTTGTTACAGTATGGAAAAATACCAAAGTGTTCTTAATATTCAAACTTTTTCGATTCTTGGTTACAGGCTATGTACTAGAGCACTATTAATTAGTCTTCAGTAAAATTCATTACGTTCATTATCTTGACTATATTTGCTTTTCTGTGCTATTCTTAAATATATAAGTGTGTATCAAATATATATTTATATATAATGTATAAAATATAGTCTGTAACAGAAAAAATATGAAGGGTTTTTAACGCTAACCTAGTATGTGATTTTATTATTAAAGTTAAGAATAAAAGATAGAACTGCCTATATTTTTATTTCAACAGCTTAACTTAAAATCACGAATTATCTGGGGATTTATTTTTTGCCTATAAATTTATGATTACGAGAATATTCGTGCAACGCAAAAAATGCGTGCATTCATCTAAGTAGCATTTCCTTTTGTTATTCTGGGATATGCATTTCACCGTAATTATATATATATATATATATATATATATATATATATATATATATATATATATATATATATATATATATATATTTCCCCTGTCCTCATGATTATGAACAAAGTCATAATGCCCGATGAAATTGAACAAAATGCCATAAAAGCCAATAATTGTAATTATGATCTAAAAATACAATAAATGATTTTTATGTTTATCCTTCCTTCCCATACACCACCTCCAATAACCTTCCTCCCCCCGTCTCTACACCTCTCACCCAAGATAGAGGGTGTAGCCCTCGCAAGGGAGCTAGCCTTATGCTAGCAAAAAAAATCACGCTCTCTGTGTAGAGTTTCTAAAGTTTCATACATTAAAAATTTTGTCTCAAGTTTCATACTAAATTATCATCCACCTAAATTTCAATAAATTGATCAAACTATATACATGTTGTAAACATTCGTTTTGGCTTTATTTATACAAATAAGTCTTCAAAAATAATACCAATAACAATAAAATACCTTTATTTATTTCTTGAAAGAGTATACTTGTGGCTTTAAAATCGGCAATTTTCAAGTGCCTCTTTTAAATCTAAATTTTGTATAATTTTAAAAATATTTGCTTCCATTCTCTTTTACTTTCAATTTAGAACAAACGTAACAAATAACAAATTAAGTTTAGAAGGTTTTTTGCGAGAAAAAGGTATAAGTCAAGTGGTTTTAAAGGTTAATCTTTAGAAAATAATGCTCTGAATATCTTAAACAAATTGAATCACTACACACCATAAATAAAGCTACTAACGTTCTTTCCAGATGCATTAAACTAAATGTGATTTAGAACATTCCTATAACTAACTAACTCTATGGCCTATGGAACCCGCAGGTTCAGTGCCGCGTTCATGAAAGCTCTCCACTGACTTCTATCCTTAGCTAATTGCATCCAGTTTCTACTTTGTATTCCTATCTCTGCGAGATCCATCTTAATATTATCCTCCCATCTGCGCCTAGGTCTTACTAATGGTCGTTTTCCTATGGGTCTTCCAGTCAAGACTTTGAAAGCGTTTCTACTTTCTTCAATTCTAGCTACATGACCTGCCCACCTAAGCCTCCTAGACTTGACGACCCTAACAATGTTGGGTAAACCGTATAAACTATGTAGTTCCTCGTTATGAAGTTCCCTTCCCCATTCTCGTTCCTCTTGGGTCCGAATATTCTTCTCAGGATCCTGTTCTCAAATACTTTCAGTCTATGTTCTTCCCTCAGAGTAAGTGACCATGTTTAGAACATTCCTATCCATTATCAAAACCTTTCATAAATTTAAAATATCTTATATAAACGAAATACGAAGGATAAAATCTTCATTTCAACCAGCACTGAAATAAAACGTGCATATTAATATAGTAGCACGTATTTTTCAAACCATGTTTTCTTATGATCATATCGCGCTTGATGTGAAATTGAAAACATAACTGTTGCTTATTTAGTTTCATACATTTGGTGATAGAAATAATTGATCTTAATATGTTACAGATCTTAGATCTAAGAATATTTGAATCATATTATGAATTGTAGTGTATGTAATGTATTACAATGTTAAATTTCAGATTGTTTAATCTGCAAAAACTTGCTAAGATTTCTAAAGTAGCATTGACAATACTCAGGATATGATTGTATGTGCAAAACAAATAAAAACAGATATCTATAGTAAGTCGAAAGCGATATTTCCACCGCATTACTGGAACTAAAATTGTGTGTGGTACAGTAAACTTATAGGGAGACTGGTTGCAAAGCAAAAATTGAAACAATGTGCGAATAAATAGAATAGGCAAATAAGATTAAATGGGAGAAGCAAAGATTAGGCATATGTAATGAGTGTCACGGAATTTCACAAAGAAGAATGCAAGGTTATGTGCGGATATTAATTAGAGCGTCGGAGACAATGTTTTCTCAAATTACCACATTCACATAAAGCAGTATCAATAAGTAGAATACAGGGGCACAATCGCAGTATATACAGAATGAAAGAAACATTTTGATACGAACCAGCACACCTTGAGTGTCAAAGATCTCAGAATCAGCTGCAATAACACGAGCAACGAGTTTCTCGACTTTTGAATAACGGTTTTCATAAATGTCCTTTCTCTTATCAGAACTAAATCCAACTCTCTTATTTCTGTTAAAAGGGTTGGATAAGCACATATCCACCCATTACAACTCCAGCAGCTGCACGGAGTTTATTGAGGAAGTATCTATGATCCAAATCAAAATATAGGATGAGCCATTCTGAAAACTGAAGTAATTATCTAGATGCTAATAGTAAATTCGGTAAAAGTTTAGATAAGATATCATGCAGAAGCTTAATATAATTGCATCCACGAACGTAGATAAACAAAAATGGAAACCATTCTGATAGTCATGTAAAATGTCACTCCATACATTTACTACAAAACCTGGACTGAATGGTTAGTTCAAAATAACATTAAGATTTTCATTATACTGTTTGAAACTGTTTCACCTGTTGAACATATCCAACTTCGCTAATAATTCCAGTTAGTCCATAAAACTGCTACTGAAAGGATCATATGTCAACAATTTAACTGAAAAACTACACACAATATTCACAAAAGCGAAGAAATGCATTAGATGTAAGGGTATAAACCTTTCATTCTTTCTCATTGGGAACACTTTGGTCTCTTGAATAGTGAGTAAGAAGCATGTGGGGAACGCTCTTCGAATTTTTTCAGATGATATCTTGTAGATGATAGTAAGCTATCTTGGAATTTACAAGTTGACTTTTAGATGCCCTAGTTATCGTCAAGTTGTTATACCTGAATGGAATATATCGTCGGTAAAGAAATGTAGGAGCGTAACTAGCAAAAGTGTGAATTTGAGTTATGAGCACCATGCATGCTTATTTAATCTGCTTTATAAACAATAAAATTTCCAGAGCTAAATGCTTTATATGAATGGAGACATGAGCTGTCTGCAAAAGACGTATCTTGAAAGTAAGCGTCTAAAAAATCTACGAAGAGGTGTAACTAACATATAGCTATTCGCCCGTTGACTAGTTCCTTTGCGATTTTTATTTTGAATAGTAAACTGGCAGATCTTCTTTCTAGAAAGAAACGGAAACAAAACAAAAGAAAATAAAATAAAAAAGAAAAGAAAGCCGAACATATCACATATTATATTATTAAAGTGATAACAGAATTTGCTCGTGGCCTTTCTTCAGTTGTGCTTAGCAATGTGTTTCTCAAGTCCAAGAATTAAGTGAGAATAATAATGGCAGATCATAACCAAAGTTCAGTTTGCGAATAAGATGGCATTATCTCTTATACGAGTATTCTAATGTTCATTTGCAGTACGTGTGAATTTTAAAGATGGAATGTGAGAGTGTTAGGGATTCTACTTTTCTATTCTTAAGAATCTGTGCTACCTTAAGTGAAGTGACATCATGCTGTGATCATTATTTTCTATAACATTTAATTTGATGAATAATAGTATGTTGAATATAAAACAGTTCCTTCGTTTACTAGGTATATAATAAAAATAGGATTCAAATGTTCCAAAAATAAGGGTCACCTTATTACACTTGGTATTGTTAGCAATCGGGATGTACACGATTAGTTTAAGTTCTATTAAAAGCATTTTTTTCTGTAGGATTACTATTTTATTATATAGTATTCTTATTTCGTAGCACCAATTGCTAATTAATTGATATATCCCTACTGAGTTCAAGATTCGAGTATAATACTACAAAATAGTTTATTTAAAATATAACGTGCGAGAAGAAAACATTCCTGTTGATAATTTAATTTGTTCCTTTCAAAACAAATTACACATTTACGTATATCAGGGACATTACTACTTCCTGGCTGCAATTACCAACACATTGAACTGTCATCATCAGGGATCTATATCTGTGGTGATTACGAAATACCGAGACACCCAACAGAGTGTATTATTATTCCTATTCTTCTCGTTGTTCATGTTTTCGTTGTTCATACTATTAATAATAATAACAATGTAATAATCGCCACATACACTCGGGCACTTCCATACTACTTGGGTTCAAACCGTGAACATGAAATCACAAATTTTCTCGCTAACGAATGTTCAGAATGGTACTCATTACCTGAAAATGTACCTGGGCGCTATCCTGGCAGTAAGAAAAGTTCTAAGGTATCGCCTAGGCTCACCCCGGCTCGCCTTCATTCCTGGTCATCAGTGTATTCTTAAATGTTCAACACTATTGCTGTATCTTATATTTAATTTCTCAGGAGCGTAACTTAAACTTTTTCTTTAGAAACAAGCGACGGAAGGGCGTAACTGATTGAGGCACAACTTTTCCCGACAAACGTACAACGTGATCAACATTTAATGCTATCTTCAGAAACACTAAAGTTAAAGTTTCTTGGTACAAACTTTCGCAACATCGTGTTGAAAATGAAATAAGTAGTAAGGTATAAAGTTATACGAACAATTTAAAATCGTTTTCTTGTAAAATTGAAAACATTCAAGTACGCCTGTATGTGCCTTTATCGATGATGTACAGTGTTTTAAACAGTAAAATGAGATAACGTCAGTGAAGAGATTAAACAAAATCGTCCGGAGTAGGTAATAATTTTAGAAGTTCAGTGAGAAGGAAATGGAAAATTTAAAAAAATGAAAAAGATAAGATACTTGCTCCAACAATCGCAAATGTAAATGGTGGTGTTTCCTTAAATCACGTTCATGAGATGTCCAAAGTAATAGTTCTGAATTTATCTTTTCAATTCTTTTCTATAATTTACATATTCTCATTATGTCATAACTCTAGTGGTTTAATTGTCCTCTCAAGGTGTAATATATAAAGTAGAGGAGTATGCCTTGGAATAGACTGTTTGCACGCGAGAAGATATGCCATGAGGTTTAAGCTAAATGTAGTGTTGAAGATAGTAAATTTGTTCATTATATACAATATGCATTGTACGTACAACATGAAACTGTCAATTAGGGTATCGGAGTAAACTATCTTTATAGGAACAATGTTTAAATCAGATCTTAGCAATGGAAAAGTAATGAAAATTTCAAATTAAAGAATGACTCATGAATGTTTTGAAGAAGTGTTATGCGTATAAACCTTATTGGATTTGTCATCATCATATGTTTTCCACCATTATTGGTAGGACACTTGCTTCAACTGAGAAACGTCCATGCCTCATGATCTTCCGCTAGCCTCTTTGTTTTTACGTCGATATTTCTATTTTGATATTGTCCATCAGTTTTAGTCTCCTTCGTCCCCTCTCGCTTTCCTGCCAGCATACCATCTCGAACTTCCCTCACGATACATTTCTTTCTTAGCCAATGTTCCAACCAATTGTTCTTTCTCTTCTCACTAATATCTAAAACTATTATTTTCTCCTCCATCATGTCTAATACTCTTTCATTCGTTTCAATCATTTCCATCATTCCGCTCCATTCAACTAATTCTCTCATTTTCCTCCACACCCGCATCTCGAAAGCCTGCAGTCATTTTCCATCAGTTCTCCGTAATGTATATGTTTCTACCCCATACAGTACGATACTCTGCACGAAATATTTTATGAGTTTTCCTCAACTCTTTATTCAAGGTCCCACAAAATAGACTTTGTTTCTCCTAAAGTCTTCTTTCGCTATTCCTGTTCTTGCTTTTATTTCATGGTGGTACTTCATACGTCAGTAATAATACTACCCACGTTTCGAAAACTATTCACCTCTCCTGTTTACTTCCCTACTATTTCATATTTGACATCGGTTGCTTCGTTCCCATGACCACGGTCTTTGTCTTCCCAGAAACCTTTTTATTCCTTATTATTCTTAGCTCTTCATCAAGTTTTCTAACATCATATTACATTGAATTTCACATTCAGCCTCAAGCGCCATATCATCAACAAATCGTATATATATAATAATTATTCCTCTTACTGAAATGTCGTCTTTATTATTTAGGCTCTTTTTTTAGACAGTATCTTTTCTAGATAGGTATTAAATAATGTTGGCGAGAGACAGCACTCCTGTCAAACTCCCCCTTTCAATTCCACTCTTCTCGTTATTTTCTCCTTAATTCTAGCACTTACTTTTCGTTCATATATAACTTTTTTATGAGTGTTCGAACTTCCATTCCAACCTAACCAACTTCAGAACTCCAAACAAAAATTTGTAATTCATGCGGACAAAAGCCTTTTTTAGATTAATAAATATGAATACATATTTTCCTTTCTCTATGAACATTTCAGCGATCACCCTTAATAATCCATATACATCTCTTGTACTCTTAGCTTTCCTGAACCCGAACTGCCTTTCCTCATATTTTTAATTTGTTCTTCCATGCAACCTTTTGTTCAGT
The DNA here is from genome assembly GCF_964235325.1 of Thermobia domestica. Taxonomy (NCBI): domain Eukaryota; kingdom Metazoa; phylum Arthropoda; class Insecta; order Zygentoma; family Lepismatidae; genus Thermobia; species Thermobia domestica. The sequence continues at coordinate 147,893,586 of NC_137461.1, read as the reverse complement.
ATTCAACGCAAAGTTTTACATAATTTAAGTTTTAATTGCTCTATAATCGTTACATCTATCTGCGCTTTACTTCTTAGACATCAATATAATAATCGTCTTCAGAAAGCTGTTGTCCACTTTTCTGTTTCATATCTTTTATCGTAGAGTCGGAACAATTAATTCTGCCCTTGTCTCCCATATTGTTAATGAATTCGAGTGGTATATTGTCAATCCCGGTTGCCTGATTAATCCTAATCTCGGATATAGCTTTTTCGAACTCGACCGATGAATACTAAACCCTTTATAATTGTTGTGTACTCCATTTTCTACTTCAAAATATAGGGCATACAGTCTATTTCTAGAATCATATAAGTCCTGAACACATCCCTTCAATCTTCCTAAGACTTCACTTCTCTCGCTGACTAGTTCTCATTGTTATTTTCTACTGTCATCATAATAGTTCCTTGTTTTCTGTGAAGTTCCATAGATTACACCTCGTTGTAGATTTCTTCATATCACTCAACTCTTTCTATTTGTTCTATGTTCTCGGATTATCTTTTGTAAACCTCATCCCTTGCTCTGTCTCTCTCCCTTCGTAACTCGCTGTTTAAGCTCGCCCTGTGCATTTCCCTGCTCTCTTCTGTATCAACCTATTTCCACGCTCTCATTTTTCGCAACGTATCTTCTGTAATCCATGGTTTCTTAGTCCTTTTGTGTTCGCGATAACCTACTACTTTCTTTGCAACCTGCCGTATGTAACGTTTAATACGCTCTCACCGTCTGTTACTACATGCACCTATCTTTTCCTCATTTGAATATTTTTATTCTAACTTTTCAATTAAAAGATTTGTTACTTAATCATTTTTCAACTTTTCAGTATTTTTCATCTTCTTGTCTACTTTTATTTTGCCTATATTTTTTAACTTAGTATCCACTTTGTTCAGGACAAGGTTATGGTCAGAAAAATTGCTAGTCTAGGTTAAAGGCTTCACATTTTTCAAGTTATTCCGATACCTTTCCGGAATCATAACACAGTCTATCTAATATCTTCGACCATCTACTAGGGATTTCAATGTATATATTCTTCTTTTGCGCTGATTGAACCCAGTGTTGTAAATTCGGTATACATAAATTATCTCCTTACATTTCTTTTTCTTAAATTATATTTGACTACGAAACTACCTTTCTCTTTTTTCTCCCAAAATGTTTTGAAATATCTCACTACTATTCGATATGCACCCCTCTTCCAGCTGTCTATAATTTATTATGTTTTCTTCGATGAACACACGACAACAACAACGTAAACAAGACTCATATGTACCTTACGTGTCACTCTTAAATTGAACACAGTGTGTATCCTTCACCGTTAAACACCCCACTATCTTGCCATCTAACTCCACAAACTTCTACCAAATCTACATTATTTTCTTTGTTTCAGTTCTTCATTAAGATTTTTTCTAATTTCCCTGTAACATAGTACGTACGTTCCATATCCCACTCCAAATCCTTTTGCTCTTGTTTGTCTTTCTTCTTCTGTCTATCCTACTCTTATTATTACTTTCTAGTCCAATAGTCCTTCCCAAGACATCCCCATCCCGGAGATTCGAATGGGGGTACATTTAACTTTCGGAAATATATTTTGACCTGTAAAGACCATTATACATATGTTCTGTTTTTCCTGTCAGGAAACTAGGGAAAATAGAGTAATGATTTCCCGTTGCCCTCCACCACACAGTATTCCAGCCGTCGAAGTTACTCTGACCACGCCTGGGTCTAACGTCCAATATGCCATACCAATTATCATAATTTCCACCAACTTGTCCATTGAAGAACTGATGCGTTCTAGAAAACTGCTCGTTTGGCTATTCCATGTAGGCCAATTCGGTACCGGTGGCCCTTTTGGTAGTGTATTACCATCGACGTAGCTCTAAATTTCACTGTAGCATGAAACACCCAACACATAAATCTCTCCGTAAAGGTGTGTGTTTAGCGGAGAGGTTATTTGATTTATTTAGCGTAATTAATTTAACAAATGAGAAATCCAGATGTCAATTATCGAAAAGATTTTATTACTTATGGAAAAAATGAATATTTTTGTTTACGAAAATGAGATGAAATCTTTGAGTTTTGCTTCCCACGTTTATGCCGGTTACGCTAAAGGAGATGGTGATGATGAGTAATGAATGAAATGGTGGAATGAAGAAAGTGAGAGGAAACGAGAAAACCCCGAGGAAACCAACACACACGGTATTTGTTCACCACAAGGTTCACTTGGCGGGAGCTGGGATCGAACCCTAGACCCCAAGCACGAGTGCTGAACTCTCTACCACTGAGCCCCGCGGCCCTATTTTTGTTTATATGGAGCAGGATATGTATTGTGTTAGATTTATTAGACAAGGACAGGTTTCTGTTAGTCACTGAATGTTAAATGACACTTTAATAAATAGGGCAAAACCTACAAAATTAAGTTACCTTTTGAATACAATATGATACTAACTGTAAGATTGAGAAATGAGATCAGTTTAACAGCATATACATGGTAGACAGAATATACCTGTTTCTGAGGGTATGTATGGCTCTTAGTAAACCACTTACGGACAAAAAAAATAAATAAATTACAACTTTGATGTAGTAACCCTTAAAAATTATATTAAGCTGAATAGATGTGGTTTCATTTCATGTAAAGTTGTATGCTTCAATCTCCTAGATCGAAACCAGTGACGCACCACATAAAGAAGTCAGTCATATTTCATTGTTTAAAATAACTTGTTTAAATACGGAAATTCTTGGTCAATAGAAGAAAGTTCTAAACTAAATATATCTTTCTACTTAATTTAAAAATACTTACTATTCAGTAACTTCTTTGGTCCTGCATTTCCGCCAAATTCATCTGGAAGTATCTCTTTAGGAATAATGGAATGTAATTCTTCATAACCATCCTCAACAAATTTGGTCTGTTAGTAAAAATGTGACAGTCAACCTACTAACATATAAGTATGTCGGTACTACAGTTATAAATCTCGTTAAATACTATGAAAATTCACGAAAATATCATTATAGCTAAGACACAAAAGTTTACAAGGATATAACTGTCAATCTTTCTCTCCATATATAGGCGTGGATCCAGGATATGATCAAGGAGGAGCTAAACCATATTTTATGTTAACCCTAGAATATGTAAAAATATACTTGTGAACAGGTCTTCTTGGGCTAGCAGCCAGGTAAATAACGTTATATTGTGCGACGTTTCGAGGGCTGACATCATCCTCATCTTCAGGACAATATGATGATGCACTAGTGTGTATGGAATATATATCCTAATGTATGTATGATTGGACTTTTCTTATTGGTGGTTCAAATGGCGGCTTCTGATTGGTGCTTGAAATGGTGGGATATGATTGGTGTCCATGTTTTACTGAATTGGAATCCTGTGTCTCTGTTAAGGTTCGTTTTTTCTTGTGTGTTGGCAACAGCTCCTTTTATCCTCCTGTCCCAAACTCTTGAGAATTTTGCTATTATTTTGGTATCTGTGAACAAAATCTTATGTTGCTGTTTGATGCTATGTTCAGCCAATCCGGATTTTTCTGGTTGGTTTAGTCTGATGTAACTGTTGTGTTCTTTGCATCTGGCTTCAATGGTTCGTCGTGTTTGTGCAAATATGGTTTACCACATTCACATGGAATGCGGTAAACTCCAGGAGTTCGGAGGGCCAGGTCGTCTTTGGTTGGTCGTATCTGCCAGGTACAACATGAGCACAATACACAAACCTCCAGCAAAAATAAAAAAATAATTCTTATCTTATTTATTCTTTATTCTTTTCGATTCCTCGAACGAGACTTGGTAAACCCTGTACCTGTACCTTACAATTCTTCGAATAGCTTCAAAATGGTATGGAGCTTGAAATCCCTTTCCATTGTACGTAGAAGTTATCTGCAATGGAAACTATACTGTTAAGCAATCGTTCGAGACCGTTGTCGTCACACTAAATGCAATTGGTGGTGGAAAAGATTTACTTGCTAAGCAAGATATTCTAAATCGACTATATTTAATTTTGGAAATCTTCTGTACACTCAATGAAATAAAATAAGATAATATGTTTTCTGGTATTGTAAGAATTACATTATATAAGAAATAGTAAATTAAGTGAAATCAGAGCGATCTAGAAAGGGACAACATAAGAACTACAACACACTACATAATAAAATTAGAAAATCTACAAATTGTCCTAAGGCATATATCCAACAATTTATGGAACAAAAAGTATAGAAGTTGAATTAATAAAAAGGTTTATACTCGAAAATGTACTTACTACACATATTCTAAACTAAGTTATAATGACTATGAAGATCTTTTAAAGATGATCACTGATTCTAATGACACAGGTAACACAGTAGTACAAAGGTCACTCCCAGTGGAAAATGCACTGCTTCGATTTTTCCAATATGAGCTTGTAATATATATCATTGTGATTTTTCGAGGACTTCTTCTTGGCCCCCACACTTTCTTTTAACAATTTCTCTCATATCCATTTAGTTTCATTAATTATGAAGCTTCTTTATCGAAAAAGTCATAATCACTGAATTTTAAATTAAATATTTCAGTTCTTTTAATTTTTGTTATCACTTCTTCGGTTAATTTGCGGTAAGTGAAATCCAAAGTGTATATCTAACATTTCAGCTGAACTCACAAAGTAACATATTGTTCTAATGTAAACTTAATTTATAAGTAAATTGTAAATTAGTGAACTATTCTTACCCTTTCTTGAATTTTGTCTGGTAGAAACATGATGGTCGTTTTAGCTACTTTGAGAGCGAATGGATTCAAATTGAGAAAAACAATATACTTAAATCTTTCAGGATATCCCTCCTGAAAACAAATAGAGAAATATAATAATTCATTATATTAGGGATCATGCATCAAACAGTATACACACTTACACATTTAGAAAAAATATATACTTTCACGATTGTAATATGAATGAATACATTCTAAAGGGTCAAACAAAATCTATTATTGTATTTTTAGAATTGAAACGTTTGATGTAATAAGGGCGTAAGCGAGTGTATGCCCTTTTGGCATCAAACGCATTTGTGGCTTTTGCCATGCTTCGTTAGCCTCCTGGTAACATTTCAATTCAATATCGGAATAAAATGCTGCATATTACATTGTTACATGTAAGAAAAAGACACTGATTGAATTTTCGACATCGTTTTCCTCCAACTGCACGTTTCAGACTTACGCCCTTGTTGCATCAAAATCCTCAATTGTATTGAAGATATTGTGTTACGAATCTGTAGAAACCACAGAATTTAGTCGATAATTTATGAAACGATGGAAGTCAAGAGACACACATTTTTTAGTAGAAACGAAAGTTGATTTTAGATAAAATGAGACTAAAGTGAATTTTAAGGACATTGTTATACAAATCATTTAATATACAGTCTGTACTTAACGTTTAATTTTGATAAGGAAAATGATCTGAAAATCATAAAAGTTACTCTGTTTTATATTTTAAAGTACGTTTTGTTATTTTTGCAACCCTATATAAAATCAGATTGTCCGCAAAATATTGATACATACTATACATACAACATTTCTGAAAGAACACTAGAAGCATTAGATAAAATGTGCGGCACAAAGACGCGAATAATTAGTAAATAATACATAGTAACTTTACATTGCATAAGTACTGGTTCTTGTTTGAAAAAACCTCAAATACGAGAAATTATCGTTTGTTGACCCCAATAAGGTCTTCATAAAAATGTTCAATTCATCTGGAACATGTTAATTAACTTTTCTTTGTTCTCTTCTTTTTTCTTTCTTTTTTGGACTATGCTTTTCCTTGAAGCAAGGTTACATTTCACTCTCCTGCAGTGTTCAGAATGACTGTATACTGAAAAATGAACTACGTACAATGGTGCTACTACAATCTCAAGACCGTTTTCAGAGTATTGAAAGTATATGAAGGAAGATATTTGGAAAGAAATGGACTTATCTCGTGGAACATTCTCAGGTTCAATGGAAAACACAATCTTCTTATGTAGCGAGGCCAAACGTTCCCGAAGTCAATCGTATCACAAACACCAAGCAGTCACTGTGAACTTCTCTTATCTAGTAAAGTGTACGATTATTTCTCAAAATTATTTAGGAATGTATAACCTGTCATGTTTTAGAAATAAATAACGACTCGAAAACTACGATCATTTGGAATATTCAATGACCTCGCAGAAGAAGGAAGAGTTAAATGAAACTGAAACGTCTGGTTTCAGCAATCAACATTAAGAAGCATACAATCGTGTGGTTTCTTTTCTGGCTCTAGTATCTGTCGAAGGAAAGGTGAAGTTCATGAGTATCTCATGTAAGGTAATTATTTAGATAATGCAAATGACATGAGGCTACTAAAGTTGGCCCCATGAAAACTTGAGCTTCACAAGCATGTTTTGCAGCATTACATTTTGCATGTAACTGAAAATCAAAACTGCAAGATTCTTCCTTTCTCATTAAGCTTTATGAAACTTTGAAGTTAATTGCAAGCTTCTTGGCCTTTCTTAATCTTTGAATTACTGTACATTTGTAATCATTTCCATTTCTCACATCTCTTACGCATTTTATTGGGTATACAACAAATTTTTCACACTCTTTAACTTCAAATGGAATATTCCTTTTTGGTTGTATATTACTTGTTTATCCTCCTACACCAATACAGAAACAAAGTACAACTTACATCCAAAACAGTTGCTTCATTATTCAATTGGGGAAATTATAAAATTATTTTTTTCCAGTGATATGTAGTGTCATACATTAGAAAAAAGAAAAAAGGAAAGGCAAATATTAAGAGTAGAAACTTACATAATTCCTAAAATATTGCTGTTTCTAGAGTGAACGGAAATTTGACAGTGCATTTTCTGGCATGTGAGCAGGGCCGGCGAGAGGGGAGGGCAGGAGGGGCCAGAGCCCTGGGCCCCAAAGGGGGCCCGGCGGCCGAGGATAAAAAATTACTAAAAGTTGTATATTCTTGCTCAGTTCGCTTCCAATCAGTGCGCTCTTTGTGTAACAATTTTTGTGTACTGTGGTCTTTCAAAGAAATGACAGGTGACCAGATCCAAGAACAAGCAGCTGCACTAGTCCAGCGATGCCCAAAAGATTTAAGAGATGATCTTTCTGATGAACTGCATAGCCTGAAATTGATATATTCGGCCAATTTTGGTGAGAAAACGCTTTCACCATGGGATCTCCTAAATGACATCACAACTTTGAATCTAGAAACTTTATTTCCAAATCTGACAGTGGCCCTTCGTATATTCGCCACAATCCCTGCTACCGTTTCTAGTGCAGAGCGCTTTTTCTCTCTGTTAAATAGAGTAAAAAAATGTTTTACGCTCTACAGTGTGTCAAGACAGATTATCAAGCTTAGGCTTGTTGGCAGTGGAGATAGAACTTGTCAAGTGTACCAAACTGGATGCTATCATTGATGAATTTGCCCTGAAAAAGGCCAGAAAGGGAATTTTGTTGTAACTATACGTAGAAAAGGATACATTGTAACTGTAACAGTTGTCTAGTATTAACGCATATAATTAATAATGTGATATTAATAGTAATTATCTGTAGGAGAAATTTATCACACTATAGTTAATTTGAGCAATATTTCATTGAAATAACTAAATTAAGCCTAATGCCTCATGTCTCTAATTAAGGAAGACTAACTGCACAGCTTACTTCTATATACTTATTTATAGGAACAATTTGTGCAAAGATATTCATAGTACAGGGTAGGTTGGATGGTTGAGAACATTTACTTTCTCAATACAACTTTTATTAACTATTTAATACGTACTTTTTCTATTTCCTTCACAAATTAGTTTGTTTCGAGCATTTGATTAAGCATAGGGGGAGAACTTTTGCTATTACATATATTAATAGATAAGTTACTTTTTTCTGTATTTTGATACCGTTGTATTAAATATATTATTTGTTTATTCATTTTAGTTGTGAAGCCTTCAAAAATCTTAGAACCAACTATAGGATCTAAACAAAATCATAAATAGTAAATTAATGAGGGTTTTTTGTTGTTGTTTTGTTTTGTTTTCAGCGAACAGTGAACATAGGCTAGGTTCAGAGTTCTTATTATTCACTTATTTGGAGATATAGCAAGACTGTTTACCATGTAAATTAAACGCATTAATGGTCTAATAAAGAATTCAAAATAAGCCTTAATGTTCATTTTAGTTTACCTCCGTCCAAAGTGGTAAGTACGTAAAAGGTCATAAGGGAACGTGTAAGGGGCCCGGGATTGCTCAACGCAGGGGCCCGCGACCGCTCTCGCCGGCCCTGCATGTGAGTAAGTGACAATTACGTGATTTTAGCATGAAAGGATGCAACTATCCTCATGGAACAGTTCAGAACAAACAACTCATTTTTCTTTTCAAAAAAAGTGGAAATTCGTCGTTTCATAAATTACTGATTCAATTATATATCATTTTCATGTGTATAATTTATAGCCCAGGACCTTTATGCAATGAAGTGTAACAGAATAGGGGAAAGAAGAAACTTCTTGCAATAGTTTCAGTTTCATGTCCTAGTTAGCATACTAAAAGTCCCGAAAGTTCCGGGCTGTGAAATCGGAGTTATGACGTCATCAATATGGCCGCCGTAAGAATTTCTAGGGTAATTTTTAAACGAATACAAACACTCACAGAATTAACATTGGAAGGTCATTTTGGCACCAAACTACAGAGAATTAGTTGAAAAATATTTATGTAGCAATATCTTACAAATATCTTACATTTTGTCTGTCTTATATTAGCCAAAAGTGAGAAAATGTCACTTTTTCAACCTTTTTATGTTGTTTCACTATAAATAACTGGCTATTTTATGCAACAAAATGACATTGCAGTCCTCCTCTCAGTCAGGTAAGAAATTCTTAGAACTGAAAACAAGTACCAATAGGTTATCTCTAACATTAATAATAAGGGAGTCATATGAATTTACTTACCGTAATGTATGATTATTCTCTAGCCAGAAAGTATTATTACTCTCTGTAATACAATTTTCTTAGAATGGTTACTAGTTCCCAAAAATCCGAATTGGAGTGGATATATGCATATTTTAACTAGTCACGCAAGTCAATATGATATGTCTGCTGTATTAGCACTTCCTTTCGTCAATATGAAGTCAACTAGTTATTGACCCTAGCTACAGCATACTAATATATGCAGTAGAAGAGTGTAAACGTTTGCAACAAAGTACCTGCATTGTGGTATTGGACCAATCGTTGTATTTAAAGGCCTCGCAAATTATAGCCAAAAGAGAAAACACAGACGAATTGTGCAAGGAATATCGGAATATTAATTTTGTATTATTTGTGATCAATCTGACACACTGGATTTTAAAAAATAAAATTTCAAATTTTTATAAAGATCGACCAACTTATGCTTCACCACCTGTGCCCCCCTAAGGCGGTAAATTACAAAAGTAATATTCCGGATTTGATAAACGCATGAGTTTTTGCTAACCCGACGTTGAGAAAAAATCCATTCTTCTCGTATGTCTATACTAAAGATATTTATTTATTTTTAAATTTTTGAAAGGGAGCTATAGCCCCACATAAGACACTGACCATGCAAGGAGCATTGTAATAATAATTATGTGACATTTGTGAATAACCCAACGCTCACAGGCATTTCCGGAAAAAAATTGGAATTTTTATAAAGATCCATCATCTAATGTTTCGCCCCCTGTGTTTCTCTAAGGCGGTGCGTTACCCAAATAACATTCTAAATTTGAAAAACGCATACTCTTTTGCTAAAATGACGCCAAATTGCACATTAATTGACAAAAAACCTTCTTTTCGTATGTCCGTATTAAGGATATTTATGGTGATTTTTTTTATTTTTGAAAGGGGGCTGTAGCACTATTATCAGTCACTCTTACATGTAAGGAGCATTGGGGCATTAATTCTGTGACATTTGTGATTAATCTGACGCTTACCGGCATTCCGAAAATAAATTTTGGTAACACATCACCCACCACCTTTTTACGCCCCTTGCCCCCCAAAAGGGGACCTTCTCAAAATAATGTTTGAGACGGCTTTACTAACTTTGTGAATGAGTGTTTTAGCATTTTGTAGCAAATACAACTCATTTGCCCCAAAATCTTCACGAAAAATTTATTGGAGAAAACTGCTTCCAAAATTTAACATTGAATCTCATATAATGAAAATGAACTTTTGCGTTTATGCCCCTAAAAATGGGGCCTGAAAAGCAAATTTTCTCTTATTTCCTTTAGAAATTCGAAACATTACAATATTCTACAATAAGAGTGCCAAACCGTACATTAATAGTGCGATAACTTCATCTTCTCCTAATGCTGTAGAAAATTGCACGAATTATGGAACAGTCTATATATATTTTAAAGCTCTGTCCCATATGGGATGTAGGTAGAGCGATGTAATAAAAAAAAAAAAGATTGTCCGGAATCGATTCCCATTACCGGCTTTTTATTATAAAATTCACTAAAATCAATATTTTGCAGAAATACTGCAAAGATATTTTCGCTATGCCTATGAGGTTAGAAACAGGTAGTCTTTCACCGAGAGGTCGCAGACAAGATCTCCACAAAGCCTTGTAGCAGGCTAGGCAGAGTAGTGAAGATTTCCCCAAGGCTCCGTGGCTATCAGTGAGGAGGTTAGTGGTTACAGAGCCCCGAAGCAGGCTAAGCAATTGGGTGTAGGATTCCCGACAGAGTCCCGAAGTAGGATAACAAAGGTGAAAGGAAAAGCCAAGAGTCCCGTAGCATACTAGAGGCTTAGGTTTAGGCTACTCCTAATGTTCCGAAGCAAACAGTAGGAGGGACACTGGAACTGGTCCACTGTCGGCTCCGAATTTATAGGTTCCCAGACGGCGGTGGCGTTGCTGCTCCGATTTCGTCGTCTGCTTCGTGGGTGGAGCCAGAAGTCCGTCGTCTGCTTCCTGTGGTGGATCCACGAGATGCGTGATATCTTGACGTAAAACCATGTGGTAGTGTTTATAAACAAGCGTAGTGTTGTTTATACGCAATACCACTTGGGATATTACAATATACCTTATATATATATACCAATAGCAATTAATCTAATTATATAAAGCTTAGAACTCTAGCTTTTGATTTTAGTTTGGCGTCCCTCTGGGAGGCCATATGTTCCTATTGGAAACTAACCCGGGTATCCTACGTGAAATATGCGAACGCTAATCACACACTCACGGCAGAGTTCAGAAATTCTGTTTTATATCTAAGGTTGTTTTTTCTTCTTGCTTCTCTACAAAATGATCTGGTAGCCATTATGTTATTCGCTGCTTAAGTCAGCCAAAATAAATTAGTATCCCACGCCTATCGTCAAATAAATTAATAGGTCAATTCGTAGTTCAGAACTCTTTACTAAAGAAAGAAATTCATGAATTGGTTTCAGAGGAACATTGAACAATTTTCCTCTGTGTCATTTCAAGAATGTAGGAGGTACAAGTTACTCTCTGTATCCATTGTTCTAAAACTGACTATGGTTGATAGATAATATTCAGGCTAAGGTTTACACGATTCAGTAGAGGTGTACAAACTCATCGTCATGATTACAAAAGAACAGATAAATGGGCCGAAATGTTGACCTATTGACAATTTGAGAGACTGTATACTTCATTTGGAACACGTGTATTATCGAATTCAAGTAGTAACAGAATGTAATGAAAATTATGGTTTGGGTACAAAACCTCGCGGCCAGAACCTCGCGGCGACAACCTCGTGGACCAAAACCTCGCCTGGCCAAAACCTCGCCTCCCAAAGCCTCGCCTCCCAAAACCTCGCGGCCCAAAATCTAGCCGGGCCGAAACCTCGCCTGGCCAAAACCTCGCCGCCCAAAACCTCGCGGGACAAAAATCTCGCCTGGCCAAAACCCCGCCTGGCCAAAACCTCGCCGTCCAAAACGTCGCGGACCAAAATCTCGCCGGGCCCAAATCTCGCGCCCCAAAATATCGCCATACCCAAAATCTCGCCTGACCAAAATCTAAATGTTCCAACAGATGATAAGGATGACGGTATAAAAGACGCTGTTTCAGAAGAAGTATCATGGGTATTTGACCAAGTCCCGCGATACCATATGAAAATTTTATTTCTGTATTAAAGAATTTCAATGTGAAGGTAGGGCGACAGGATGTTTTTAAACTGGTTGTAGGGAAAGAAAGTCTGCATAAGGAAAGTAATGACAACTAACGGGGTTAGTTCCGTGAACTTTGGAACATCCAAAAACTTAAAATTTTAACAAAAATCTAATATTTATGAAAGTATGAAATAATATATGAGTTTTTACGACGTCCCTTGATTATGTCCTGTAGGTTAAAAGAGACGTAGATGACCAGGATGAAGGAAATGATCGAATAAAGAAAGTGGGAGGAAACGGGAATAACCCGAGAAAGGCCACGCACACGATATTTTGTATCTATTATTATTATTATTATTATTATTATTATTATTATTATTATTATTATTATTATTATTATTATTATTATTATTATTACTATTAGTATTAGTATTATTTGTAATGTGAAATGGCATATTAAGAAACTCACTGGGTAAATTTTAAAGAAAAGTTTCATTCGCGGCGATGTTTTGGGTGGCGAGGTTTTCGCCCGGCGAGATTTTGGGCGGCGAGGTTTTGGCACCGCGAGGTTTTGGCCCAGCAAGATTTTGTCCCGCGAGGTTTTGGGCGGCGAGGTTTTGGCACCGCGAGGTTTTGGCCCGGCGAGATTTTGCCCCGCGAGGTTTTGGGCGGCGAGGTTTTGGCCCGGCGAGATTTTGTCCCGGCGAGATTTTGTCCCGCGAGGTTTTGGGCGGCGAGGTTTTGGCCACGCGGGGTTTTGGCCCTGCGAGATTTTGTCCCGCGAGGTTTTGGCCGGCGAGATCTTGGGCGGCGATGTTTCGGCCGCGAGATTTTGTCCGTATCCCGAAAATTATTGCTAATATTTCATCCGTTGAGAGTATAAACTACGGGCAAAATATAGAAGTAGCCAGTTATGAACATACGCCTCTTTAGGCATGATCCACATGTAAACCTGTATTATTGGAAGCAAGAAGAAATTAACTGCTTGGGTGCGTGGTATAACTTCAAACTGGAGCAGTTTCAGGGGAGAACTTTGAACTTAAATATCTCCTGAAAATTTCGTATTTGTTTTATGGTTAAATCCAAAATCTTAATTATGATGTTTCTCTTAAAATGCTGATAGTTAAAATATGCTCTTCACAAGATTTACAGATCTTGAAGCTCAGAGTTTTCTTCTGAAAAAATTTAGTTTGGACTTACATGATTTTGAATCCAAGGAGTCTATATGAGCGATCATATTCTAATAATTTATCAATATACCTATATATCTATATCTATATCTATATCTATATCTATCTATCTATCCATATATATATATATATATATATATATATATATATATATATATATATATATATATATATATATTTGTATGTGTGTGTGTGTGTGTCTGTCTGTAACCACTACATAACCGAAACCAAAACAAGCGTGTTGAGAATATAGAACTGCAGTCAATCATTCTATGAATGGAGAAACACATCTTTTTAGATACTGATTCAGTTTCCCAGTCAGTTGAGCTACGTTAGCACTGTACTTCTTTAGCAACTCTGCTGAATCTTGACACACATATAGACTTTTTAATGGACATAATAAGCAATACTATAGGTAATGTTTCATTATATTATATAATGTCTTTCATGTTTCGCTCTCAACGAATTTTGTAATTGAATCACGTGCTGCAAATCGAATAATATTTTAAGTATCTTCAAATATATGTTTTATCAGAACACATTCCCAAATAGCACAAATACGACTAATTATTGCAATGTTCACAAATTATTGTATTTTCAGATTTTCTGCTAGTGATTAAAGAATAATTCTCTTTGTAAATTTTCTATGTCTCTTTAGTATGACCTTTCATCTTTGAGATTAGTTTCAAAAGTAATACTTTATTGTTTGATCATACATTACTGTCTGTCAAGTAAATAAGCATAGTAAATTATACACACACCCTAAAGATTCGTTCTACAATATAACCAGAAACAACTCGAAGAAGTTCATCAAAGAGAAAAGTTTTGACTGCTACAACGAATTATTTTTTTCTTTACATTAACTTAGGTTTCTGTTCTCAGCTTCAGCAACAAAATTAAAGTTTTGACAGACGATAGTTCTCTCAAGAATCGCTACTGATATGTAACTATACTTTTCCTGGTAAATATATAAGTATCCTTATACATATGCTCTTAACAAAACAAACGGACTGCAAAATTAAAATATTAGAACTTGGATACCTGCTATTCCACTATTTTTGTGTGTTATTTCAAAAATATTTCTCATCTAATTACGAAAGTTTTCCTATTTGACTATAATTAATATAAACTGCTCACCATTAAAATTGCAACACCGAGTAGGATTTATCGGAAGAGAACGAATTTTGCTCACTATGTTGGGGGTGATTGTAGTAGGAAATTATTAGGTGGCCAAGGCCGTTGTCCCTCATGTACGCCATCTGGAAGATGTACCTCAAGTTGAGTTGAGTTGATTGTGAGTTTAACGTCCCGTCCAGCAGCGAGGCTATGTGAGACCTGGACCTACTGATTAACGTGGAATCCGAACCACATGAGCTCCCGCCGCGAATTGAACCCGGGTCTCCCACGCCAAAGATGTACCTCGAGTAGGCCAGAGGGGCACAGCAGAACAGTGAATGTACGTGGTCGTGAGTGCAGTGTGTCAAAAACGGTCAGCAATGCCTTGTCGGCGAATACCGTAGCGCTTCCGGCACGTTTCACAGTTCGATCGGGCCGAATTGTTGCATACCGTGATTGTGGTTTACCGTACTGAGACATGGGTGCCAGAGTAGGACGAAATGCATCTACCGTGAAACGTGAGTGGAGCGAGTAGGTACAGGAAGGAACAGTAGAGTGACGTAAAGGTTCCCAACGTCCGTGTCAGATAACAGATTGCGAGGAAAGTCGCCTGGTATGCATGGAGGTAAGAAACCGTACGACAAATCTAGACTGCTGGCGCAGAAATTAGGGGCCAGTTTACGACGTCTAGTGACCCCACGAACTATACTTCATCGTTTGGCGGAGCGGGGAAGTTTTTGTCGCCGCCCATTGCTGCGGATTCCTTTTCAGGTAAAAGATAGGCGTGCACACCAGACATGGTTCGAACACTATCTTGGATAGATTGATGAGCGGAATGCCGTGCTCTTCTTCGACGAACCCTGCTCCTATCTACAGCATCACGATGGACGTATGCATGTCTGGCGGCACCGTGGAACTAAGCTTCATAACACCTGCATCAAGCATTGTCAAACAGGATCTTCACTGAACATCATGGTATGGGATGTCTTCGATTTAGATGTTCGTTTGCATCTGGTACGTATTCCAGGGACATTGCATAACCAACAGTACATCACAAAGCTCACCACTGTTGCTGTCCCATTAATCCATGGGATGTAGAATGTCACTTCCGAACACGACAACGCGCGACCCCATCTTGGAAGAAATGTCCGGTCCAGGGTGGGTCACCGTTTAGCTCAAATGCAGGTTTACTCCATCTAATGTTGAGGAGTTTTGCCGTCGAGTGGAAGCCGCTTAGGACGCCATATCTCAAGCAGACACCGATGGGCTCATTCTCTCCATGCCTCGTCGTGTTGCAGCAGTTATGTTCGTTCGTGGTACACATTACTACCTTCGGAAGGTTGTGCAACCATGCTATGTATGCCACATACACAACATCGACTTGTAAGTGTAATCATTTTCTTCTCTTACGAGGGCTAATCAACAAAGGCTGAGAATGATTATTATACCGCTGTTTCGTTTGTTCCTGAAACCCGGCACGTTTGATAGTTGAAAGGGTTGTGTTTTTTGTATAGTCTCACTAGGTGGCAGCATTGTCGTATCGGTATGTTGGGAATAATCAGCTGTGTTTTAGACACTGCTTCCATTTCGCCTCACCACGTGCTGTATATATATATATATGCATACAATGGAGGTTACATGAGAAGAACAGTATGGAACTATAAAGTTTTGTTTTCGCTTGAACCATACAGCTTCTGAAACATACAAAAAGCTCAAGCAAGCTTATGGTGAAAGTGCATTACCTCGAGCAACAGTGTTTCGGTGGTTCAAAGAATTCAAAGAAAGACGAGTTTCATGCCTTAAGCAAGGTGGACCTGGTGTATCGGTCTCTGCTGTGACAGAAAGAAACATCAATACTACTGCTTGGATATGTACATACATACCAAATATGCAGGATGACAAAGAGGTATTGAAGATAGCACAAAACAATGCTCAACATGCAAAGGTTGCCACCATGGAATTAAGAAGATTTGCAGAAACAAACGGTATTGATATCCTCAATATACAAGAGCCTTATATGGTAAATGGGAAACTTTTAGCATATCCAGTAAAATCAAGAATAATAACGGAAGGCGATGAACCGAAAGTAGCAACGGTAATTTTTAACAAAAATGTGGAAATTCTGAAAATCACGCAATACAGCGACAACTGGATATTAGTTACTGAAATAACATACGGAAACTATACGTTTTGGAACATAAACGCATATTTTCAATATAGCATGAATATAAATTTATTCTTAGATAAACTCAATACCATTCTAGGTAATCACCATGAGAAGAATATATTATTATCAATGGACTCCAATGCCAAATCAGTAATGTGGGGATCAACTGTAACAGACGACAAGGGAGAAAAAATGGAAGAATTCATTGCACAACATGCACTGGAAGTAATAAACACAGGAAATAAACCTACCTTTGTTGGAATAAGAGGATCTTCACATATAGATGTGACATTAACAACACAAAACCTTAGTTCTAAACTTACAAATTGGAAAGTACATGAAAAAGAAACAACTAGCGATCACGAGGTTATAACTTTTGGCATAGAACTAACAAAAAGAAAAAACGAACCCATACTAATTAACAATAAAAAGACAAACTGGGAAATTTTTAAACAGAAACTAAAACTACCAGACATCAATGAAGAACAGGATACCAATGACCTTATTGAAACAATAGAGAAATCTACAATAGAAGCATTGAGAAAAGCAACGAAGGAAAACACAACAAAAAGAGGATATGGAGAATTTTGGAATTTGGGATTGGAAAGATTGAGGAAAAAAGTAAGAGCTAAAAGGAAGAGTTACCAAATGGCAATCTCGCAGACACTAAGACAAAGAAGATTAGAAGATTATAGGAAAACAAAGGAAGAATACGAAAAAGAGATTTTAATAGCAAAGAAGAATAGCTGGGAGAAGTTTCTATATGAGCAAATCCAAGTAGACCCTTGGGGAACCCCATATAAACTGGCAATGCAAAAGCTGAACCCGCTAATACTATGTACAATTAAAAAACCAGATGGAACGTACACACAAACAAAAGAGGAAACATTGAATATGCTGTCAAAAAAGTTTTTTCCGGAAGACAAGGAAGACGAGGACACAAAGGGACAAAAAATATTAAGAAGAAGAATCATGGAAAATGGAGAGGACACAAATAACACAGACCAAAAATTAGTAACAAACGAAGAAATAGAAGAAATAATAAGGAAATTAAAGACAGGAAAAGCTCCAGGTCTAGATGGAATAAGAAATGAAGTCTATAAGAAGAACAAAGACGTATGGATTCCGTACTTGGCGAGACTATTCAACTTATTACTAAAAAGAAGGGAATTCCCAAACAATTGGAAGGAGTCCAGATTAATAATACTCCTTAAAAGCGCCGAAAAAAATCCATCAGAAGTAGGATCATATCGGCCAATATGTTTACTAAGGAACGTCAGTAAAATGTTTGAAAAAGTAATAGCAGAGCGGATAAAAAGAACAAGAGACATGACAAACGATAAGCTGCAATTTGGATTTAGAAAGGGTTGCTCAACAGAAGATGCATTAACATCATTTGTCGAACAAGTAAAAACTAGCAGATCAGAAAAGAAATATGCGGTAGCAATATTTGTCGATATCCAAGGAGCGTTCGATAACCTATGGATACCATCACTTATTGAAAACTTGAGAAAAATCAAAGTATCGAATAATATCCTCGAATTAATTAGAAGTTACTTTACAAACAGAAAAATTAGAATACCTACAGAAACAGAAGATCATATAGTGGAAGCAAGAAAAGGATGCCCACAAGGTTCGATACTCGGCCCACTAATGTGGGATATTCAATTACAACCATGCCTAGAAAAACTAAATCGGATGATACAAACAGATAGAGTCATTGCGTTCGCAGATGATATAGCAATTATCACATCAGGAAATTCGAGAAATGAAATTGAAAGAAAAATAAACGAAATACTTCAGGAAATACAAAATTGGTGCCTAGAAAACAAACTAACAGTCTCGGCCAAAAAGACAAAATATATGATCCTAGGAGCAAATCTACAACGAAATCCTATGATAAGAATTGGCGTAGAAAAGATAGAACGAGCAACTGAATTTAAATATTTAGGAGTGCAAATCGACGACAAACTGAACTTTAATTCTCATATACAGTATATTACAGATAAAGGACAAAAGGTTATCAACAAATTAATGACATTTGCAACAAACAAGTATAAAATCCCCATAAAAACTTTTAAATTGTACCAGGAAGCAATCGTTAATGCAACAATGTGCTACGCATCAAGCATATGGGAGCACCGCTTGAGAGAAAACAAAAAACTATTAGGAAAAATAAATCGCCCACAGAGAAACCTGATGCTAAGAATGACAGGTGCATTCAGTACAACCTCCCATATGGCACTATGTGTAATACTTGGGATAAAACCATTGCACCTATGCGTGCGACAGAGAGCAATGATGTACTACCATAAGAAGAATAATTTGGACAGAATAAAAGAAATCGTCGGAAAGGAAACAAACACAAAACAGGATATTGAACAAATAATTATGGAAAAATGGAATGAAGAATGGACGCAGGTAACACACTCTGCTAGGGTGAAGAATATAATACCAACGATAAAGGATAGAATGGAAATGCAACATATGGACGTAAATACAGGGATGGTTCATTTCATCAGTGGACATGGGCCCTATGAGGACTACCTATACAAAATAAATAGAAAACCTACACCAAATTGTGATTGCGGCGAAAGAGGCACACCAGAACATCACATTCTATGGTGTCCAAGAATTATAATAGACCAGCAAAAAAGGGAACTCATCAGGGTAAAGGACATTAACAAAATAATCAGAAACAAAGAGGAATATGAAATTCTAAAATCATTAACAACAGAATATTCAGAAATTAGAAGACTGGCATTTGTGGCCAGAAACAACTGACAAATAACCTAGAAACTTATTAAGATAAATACTTATTCAGGATAAGTGAGTGCGTGAACTGTGTGAAATGCGTGCAAGACGACGAATGAGGTGCCCTCAGGACCGGAGCATCAGCTCCTGGAAGTGCAGGATCTCCGCACGGACCGAGGAACACCAAGTGGGATCAGTTGCATCTTCCGTGGCTAAGCTACAGGTGGGAGTTCCGGATGCGGCTGAAGCGTGAAAGAGAGTGAGTGTGAATGTGGTGAAGGGCGTAAATGGGAAGAGCCCTGATGGGCGATGAGGAGGGATACTCTGGATCAGGTGAAGCACTAAGTACTCTGAGTGGACCCTGAGCCCCATTCATCGTTATGCGGGACTCGTTAAACGCCATTAGAGCTAATAGTGTAGTGAGAGAAGTGATGTGATGTGAAGTGTGTTTGTCGTTGGGGAGGGAGAAATGGCTTTGTTATACAAGTTAATGTATAAAATTCATACAGGTGAAAAACAGTATAAAATCATCAAGTATAGGTTAGATGGTGATAAGTGTTAATTAAATGTGCAAAAATATAACTACAGGTGAAAACCATACTAAATAGTGAAATAACATACAGGGAAAAATCTTCATACAGGTGAAACACAGCAAAAGGAGAAAACAGGAAGAGACATCAGGAAGAGGGGAGAAGGTAAAGACAATAAAGACCAAAAGATGCAAGACAGATAAGACGGACAAAGGACAAATTGGACTAGAGTTGAGCACAGTAGGGAAACATCAGCAAAGAAGACTAGAAACAATGTTAATGTTTTTTCTCTTTTTTTTCTTTCTTTTGTTTTGTTTTGTTTTGTTGTTTGTTTGTTTGTTAATGTAGTTGTAGAATGGCTGTGGTTTCGCCACATCCAATTCCTTAATCCTTATCCCAAATAAAGAGAATATAAACAAGGCTATTGAAACATTTCACTATGATGAGAGCCTTGATCAGCGTTAATTATAAGGTGCTGACAACAAAGGCAACTGAGTGAAATGTCTAAAAAAAAAAAAAAAAAAAAAAAAAACTACGGGCAAAATATAGAAGTAGCCAGTTATGAACATACGCCTCTTTAGGCATGATCCACATGTAAACCTGTATTATTGGAAGCAAGAAGAAATTAACTGCTTGGGTGCGTGGTATAACTTCAAACTGGAGCAGTTTCAGGGGAGAACTTTGAACTTATATATCTCCTGAAAATTTCGTATTTGTTTTATGGTTAAATCCAAAATCT
Organism: Thermobia domestica; assembly: GCF_964235325.1. Taxonomy (NCBI): domain Eukaryota; kingdom Metazoa; phylum Arthropoda; class Insecta; order Zygentoma; family Lepismatidae; genus Thermobia; species Thermobia domestica. The sequence goes on along the minus strand of NC_137461.1, from coordinate 147,872,987 downwards.
TAATTATGATGTTTCTCTTAAAATGCTGATAGTTAAAATATGCTCTTCACAAGATTTACAGATCTTGAAGCTCAGAGTTTTCTTCTGAAAAAATTTAGTTTGGACTTACATGATTTTGAATCCAAGGAGTCTATATGAGCGATCATATTCTAATAATTTATCAATATACCTATATATCTATATCTATATCTATATCTATATCTATATCTATCTATCTATCCATATATATATATATATATATATATATATATATATATATATATATATATATATATATATTTGTATGTGTGTGTGTGTGTGTCTGTCTGTAACCACTACATAACCGAAACCAAAACAAGCGTGTTGAGAATATAGAACTGCAGTCAATCATTCTATGAATGGAGAAACACATCTTTTTAGATACTGATTCAGTTTCCCAGTCAGTTGAGCTACGTTAGCACTGTACTTCTTTAGCAACTCTGCTGAATCTTGACACACACATAGACATATATTTTTTTTAATGGACATAATAAGCAATACTACAAGTAATGCTTCATTATATTATATTTCCTTCCAACGAATTTTGTAATTGAATCACGTGCTGCAAATCGAATAATATTTTAAGTATCTTCAAATATATGTTTTATCAGAACACATTCCCAAATAGCACAAATACGACAGATTATTGCAATGTTCACAAATTATTGTATTTTCAGATTTTCTGCTAGTGATTAAAGAATAATTCTCTTTGTAAATTTTCTATGTCTCTTTAGTATGACCTTTCATCTTTGAGATTAGTTTCAAAAGTAATACTTTATTGTTTGATCACACATTACTGTCTGTCAAGTAAATAAGCATAGTAAATTATACACACACCCTAAAGATTCATTCTACAATATAACCAGAAACAACTCGAAGAAGTTCATCAAAGAGAAAAGTTTTGACTGCTACAACGAATTATTTTTTCTTTACATTAACTTAGGTTTCTGTCCTCAGCTTCAGCAACAAAATTAAAGTTTTGACAGACGATAGTTCTCTCAAGAATCGCTACTGATATGTAACTATACTTTTCCTGGTAAATATATAAGTATCCTTATACATATGCTCTTAACAAAACAAACGGACTGCAAAATTAAAATATTAGAACTTGGATACCTGCTATTCCACTATTTTTGTGTGTTATTTCAAAAATATTTCTCATCTAATTACGAAAGTTTTCCTATTTGACTATAATTAATATAAACTGCTCACCATTAAAATTGCAACACCGAGTAGGATTTATCGGAAGAGAACGAATTTTGCTCACTATGTTGGGGGTGATTGTAGTAGAGGTGGCCAAGGCCGTTGTCCCTCATGTACGCCATCTGGAAGATGTACCTCAAGTTGAGTTGAGTTGATTTTGAGTTTAACGTCCCGTTCAGCAGCGAGGCTATGTGAGACCTGGATCTACTGATTAACGTGGAATCCGAACCCCATGAGCTCCCGCTGGGAATCGAACCCGGGTCTCCCACGCCAAAGATGTACCTCGAGTAGGCCAGAGGGGCACAGCAGAACAGTGAATGTACGTGGTCGTGAGTGCAGTGTGTCAAAAACGGTCAGCAATGCCTTGTCGGCCAATACCGTAGCGCTTCCGGCACGTTTCACAGTTCGATCGGGGCCGAATTGTTGCATACCGTGATTGTGGTTTACCGTACTGAGACATGGGTGCCAGAGTAGGACGAAATGCATCTACCGTGAAACGTGAGTGGAGCGAGTAGGTACAGGAAGGAACAGTAGAGTGACGTAAAGGTTCCCAACGTCCGTGTCAGATAACAGATTGCGAGGAAAGTCGCCTGGTATGCATGGAGGTAAGAAACCGTACGACAAATCTAGACTGCTGGCGCAGAAATTAGGGGCCAGTTTACGACGCCTAGTGACCCCACGAACTATGCTTCATCGTTTGGCGGAGCGGGGAAGTTTTTGTCGCCGCCCATTGCTGCGGATTCCTTTTCAGGTAAAAGATAGGCGTGCACACCAGACATGGTTCGAACACTATCTTGGATAGTTTGATGAGCGAAATGCCGTGCTCTTCTTCGACGAATCCTGCTCCTATCTACAGCATCACGATAGACGTATGCATGTCTGGCGGCACCGTGGAACTAAGCTTCATAACACCTGCATCAAGCATTGTCAAACAGGATCTTCACTGAACATCATGGTATGGGATGTCTTCGATATAGATGTTCGTTTGCATCTGGTACGTATTCCAGGGACATTGAACAACCAACAGTACATCACAAAGCTCACCACTGTTGCTGTCCCATTAATCCATGGGATGTAGAATGTCACTTTCGAACACGACAACGCGCGACCCCCATATGTTCCTTGTTTGTGCCCGTTGGGTACCACGACTATTGACTCCGGAACAAAAGACTGTGCCAGTTGAGACTTTCAGTGAGGTGCTGCGTTCCTCTGCTGAGGGAGAAGATGAGTTTCTTCAAGCAATTATCATTCCGTGCGATTTTTTTCTGTTTCCATCTCTTAAGGCAATGCTCTGTAGAACTTAGTTTGAGAACTCTGAAGCAATGGTCAAGAAGTGTGAAGCTATTCTGAAGGACATGTCAAAATATGGCATGCACCACGTGTATCAGTAATGGCAGGAACGTTATAAAAAGTGCATTCACTCAGAAGGGGACTACTTTGAAAAAGATCATGTGAACATAGAGTTTGAGTAATAAACACATGTTTAAAAAATCAGTCTTAGTCTTTCTTTATCAGCCCTCGTATTATTGCCTTTCTGTTTCCCAAGTTTAACATTTCTACCTCATCTCCTTTTGGGTGTTCCAATTTTAGTGGCGAGTAGTGTATAATCATATTCAAATAGTTTAAACTTGACTCTAACATGTAATTAATATACATGTTACACTGTAAAAAATCGTTGTGTTATTTCAACGACATGCCTGTGTGTTAACACGATTGTGTTAAAATATAACACAAACAAGTGGTTAGAACAACTCACTCTCCATTTGGAGTTGTGTGTCAAATGCCATTAGTTAAAATGACACACAACCTGTGTGTTAAATTATCACAAGTGTAGAATCTTCGGTGTTGTTTTCTGCGTGATTGCCAAATGTGTTGGGCATCTAATTATAAAGGCTTATCAATTGAAGCAAAAGACAAACATAGTAAAAAGAAATACTTAAACAAATCCAGGTATACGCAAAATTTCATCTACCACATTGGATGCATTTATTGCTTCTTTTTCTAAGCGAATGCGTACTAGACGCAACAAACGCATTAACTTTATTAGATGGCAACTGTCGCCGATCATTTGAAAGTGAATATGGAAGAACGATAAAATAAAGTAAATAAATAGTCGTCATTTTGTTATAAAATTACATGGCGAGCGGATTTAATCTTATCCCGAACGGTTATCGTCGAATACACGCGGTTTAAAAGAGCAGTCTGATTAGCCAAATTCAAAAGATAAGACCTCAACAATTTATCACTTTAGAAAAGACGTTTTCTTCGTCGCCTCCGTGGTCAAGTCGGAAGATCACACGGTTAGTAATCGAATGGTTGGTGGTTCGTGCCCTCCTCTCGCCACAGGAGTATTTTTTCTACTTGTTTAAAGATTTTTGTTTTTAGACTCAGCATAATGTAAACACATTACGCATATAAGCGATTTAACATATTTTGAGGAAGTAATTTTGTGGTTCATTACACGGCACGGCTCAACACTGGTTGTGTGTTAAACACGTAACACACCCTCTGTGTTAAACGCCAACACCGCGGAGTATGTGTTGAACTAACACTGCATAGTGGTAGTCACGCTGTAACCACTGCCTTGTGTTCAGGCCCGTATCCACGGGGGGCAAGGGGGCCGGCCCTCCCTAAACTTTGGCTCGCCCCCATAAAATTTCACGGTAGGCTTGCCAATGAACTATAATATTTTGAAGTATAATATGATTGGGACGGCCCCCCTAACTTCTACCACCCCCCCTAAATTTTTGGGCTGGCTACTGGCCTGCTTGTGTTAAAATTGAGTTAAATTAACACAACCATTTTTTACTGTGTACTAATAAAAATCAAGTAAGTAAATAATTATTCTTACCGTACCACACACAACAGATTTTTTCATCACTGAAATAGGAAACTTTAAAGAATGACCGAAAGTAAATTGTGAGAAGTCGAACACAAGAATCAATCCTCTTCTTAAGCTGTCAAATTTGTATATTATATCTGCCGTTGATGACAATCTTTTTCCTGTGATGCTTACATTGTAATGAGAAGGAGAAATTTCGTACCCAATTACTATTATACGATACCCCTCATGAGTTTGGTCTGGTAAACACATAATAGTCCTATGGAGAAATGAGTAAAATTTTATTCATTAGTTGATTAACATGTATTATTTATGCTACATGTATGAGTCACGTTTCTATTATTAAGTCTAACGAGGGACCCTATCCAAGTGCAACTCTGACTTCGAGTCGAGACTATGGCCGTTGGATACCTTGTCCCAAAAGAACATAACACGAAAAGGGATACATCCTCAATCGCAACCGTTACAGAGATATAAGCGTGAAAAGTTAGAAATTGAGCTCCATACTATACATTACAAAGTCAGATTCCGGGACAGATTTTTCGGAAACGGTCGAGTAAGGAGACTCAGCGAATACATTTCAAATTAGTGTGGGGAGCACAGCACCTTTGAATGAAAATTTGTGTCCCCGGGGCACTCGCAGGGTCCCAGGAGGGGTCCAACTCCAAATTTGCAAATGGAACTGGGGGTCAAGTAGCATATTGTATGAAAGCTATTGTTAAACAAAAGAAGATAGAACAAATGTCAACTCTCTACGATGACCCTGTGCAAACGGGCAAGGTATTGAAGTAAAGCAAATTGCTGCAGAGTCTCTCACTCAAAAGCACCCTCCGATATTTTATTTCTGCACCATTATTCCAGTTGCTTTAATTCAATACCTTGCACTTTCAAATGTGTTTTTCTGTTTTGTTATTGTCGCAACTTAACGGATTTAGAAGCGTGGCCATAGATGGTAGGTTGTATTGACATTTTAACCAGTTGCCCGTTTGCAGAGGGTTATCGTAGAGAGTTGACATTTGTTCTATTTCCTTTTATTTAACAATAGCTTTCATACAATATGCTACTTGACCCCCAGTTCCATTTGCAAATTTTGAGTTGGACCCCTCCTGAGACCCTGCGAGTTCCCCGGGGACACACAATTTTCATTCAAAAGGTGCTGTGCTCCCCACACTAATTTGAAATGTATTCGCTGAGTCTCCTTGCTCGACAGTTTCCGAAAAATCTGACCCGGAATCTGACTTTGTAATGTATAGTATAGAGCTCAATTTCTAACTTTTCACGCTTATATCTCTGTAACGGTTGCGATCGAGGATGTATCCCTTTTCGTGTTATGTTCTTTTGGGACAAGATATCCAACGGCCATAGTCTCGACTCGAAGTCAGAGTTGCACTTGGATAGGTTCCCTCGTAAATGATTGGAAACAAGAGTTAGTAAAACTCTGTTAGATTGAGTGCCTATAGCTACAGATTATTTATTTCAATATTATAACTAAAGGGTGATTCTTTTCAAACTTACGGATTTCATTTGGATCTAGAATTGAGGCCTATTCCGGGAGAAGGGCACATAGACCGTTTTCGTGAATGGAGAAAAAGAGCCTTAAAATGTTTATTAGAATATATAACAATAGCATAAGCTTGCAAATACCTGTTACAGGTTTTCTTAATATAAATGATCTGTTTACCTAATAAATAACTTGTATTAAATTAAAAATTATTTTATTTTAAATATTTATAAAAATATTTGTATAAAATGTTATGTGCCCTTTTTTCGAAAATCCTTGTTGGTTGAGTAAATAGCACACTATTAATGCATCACAATAATGTCCTTATTCTAAATAAAGCAAATATAAGCTATTACCCATGGCAATAGATGAATTATGGATTTAGTCCTGTTCATATTCATTTAAAATATATTCAATCCAGTTGTTGTCTTCAGTTGACAAGAACTTCATTAAAGACCGAACATCTTTCTATTTCTGTTCGCTCACTCCAACAAAAGGGGCAGGCTTAGGGTCAATATCACTCAATTCTTCGATATTAGTTTTTGAAAGATAAGAAGATGTTGGCATGTACGTAATAGAACATAGCAGAACGCCTGATACAGTGTACTTTATCATTACATATTACATAATGGTGTAGTTTAAAGTTTTTGATGATGGGTTAGAACGAAAGAAAGGTTCAAGAGCTGAGTCCCAACCCTTAATCAAATTTTTATCCATTGTCAATTCAAAAGGAGATGTATTCTGACGACAGGTAACGATGGCTTCTAACCATGGGTTAGCAGATCTGATTCGCTCCAAGTTTTTTATTTTGTTTCGAACAAACCCGAAGTTGCGGTCGCACTGGCTAAACGAGTGTCCACGCACAGGATATAAACAAATTATTTCCACTTTATGAACTTTAGCGAACCAAGAACAACATTTTGTTATTGTAGTGTTTCTGTTTTGTCTATCTGTAGCATCTGAGAACAATACTGTTCTTAGTTCTGAAACTTGCTGAGGTTCTTTTTTAAACAGTTAAATAAGAAAGAAGCTACCGCTGCTAGCGTCTGAAGTCAGCTGTCCGCCAAAACAGTAAAGCAAAGGCTTACAAAAACAATATCGCCAGTCTACCAAAAATAAAGATATCGAGATGAAATTTTCACACTACCTACAGTATAACATGGCGGTTCGTTTTCAATGATTTCCGGAAAAAGGGCACATAGGCCTATGTGCCCTTCTTCCGGAATAGGCCTCAATTTCTACCTGAAGTCCGATTTTCATGCGGTTTGTGGCAAATGATCAAAGAGAATGGGAGATTTACGAGATTATGTTTACTGGTTTCAATTCGTCCGGGTTAATATAGATCACGTCTCAAGAGAAAACAGTAAATTTCCGCCAGTGTACCTTACAATTGGAAGAAGATGTGGTGCGGTATGGAGATTTGAGGTTTTCTTTCGTTAGATGGCAACCTTACCAATGGCAAGAAGAAGCAGGAAACTGGGCCGCAGTATTGGGAATTGTGCTGTACTGTTCTGTATTACTGTGTATGATCAGGGCACAGTGAGAATAGTGTATTCTTTGGAACAACACGAGTTTCTCTTTAAAAGTTTTGGAGAACGGAATTTGTTGTTGCTATGCAAAGGGCATTCAGAAACAAATTTGCTTCAAGTTCTTCCACAGACATGGTCGCTAGTAAATAAATTGGAAGAAACAGGATTGCTTCTGAGTGAGACAGGGACGCATCGGACCCCGCAGGCGGTTTTTGTGGAAGATGTCAGTTATCGACACCTCAGGTCGACCAAGAAATCTCTCCGTCCTTTGTGGCAAGAAACCGGCTATAGCAATCCACATGTGATTCATGGGTGTTACTACTAACACTTAATTTGTATTCTAACACTTAATTTGTATTCTGCACTTTCTCTTAAAAATCCAATATCCTCATTTCAATTCTAAGGTACACTAGCGAATTTTTTTTTCTTGAGGCCTGGCCGATATTACCCCGGATAAATATAAAACCAGTACACATAGTCCCATAAGTCTCCCAGCAATCCTTGATCATTTGCCACAAACCACATGATAATCGGACTTCCGTTAGAAATTCTAGACCCAAATGAAATCCGTGAATTTTAAAAGAATCACCCTGTATAACTTGGAGCTTTAATATTCTTTTACTATTAAAAGAACCAAAAGAGTTAGTCTTGGAAAGAAAACATTAAAGAAAATGATGAAGAGATGAATCGGCCTGGTATCATTGTTTCAGGTTCCATTCCTGATGTGAGAGACGACTCAGGATGGCTGACCTGAAGCTTATAGGCGTTTTGAGAATCAAATCCGGAACCGCTCGCACCAAGCAGAAAGCATTAACGAATTCGTTACCGAGGGCTACCAAATATTGAAGATCTAACGTTCATCTTTTTATACTGAGGGTAAGAAATTTCTGGTTCCTCGTATACAAAAAAAACATAAAATACTCACTCATTTTCAACGGAGAACAGAATATCTGGTGATAATGGATCTCTTTCATTATAAAATTCAGGAACTGCTCCCCTTAGCGTAAAGTGTTTATCCAACTTGTCTTTTGCCTTTTGCAAACTGTACTTTGACTGTCTAAGAAAACTTCGAAGAAAATTGTCATCTAAAATAGAAAGTTATTTTACTGCAAAAGTGAGAATTATAAAAAAAAAAAAACTTTGATTGAAGTGAGAGAAAAGTAAGTGCAATTTCACTAGAAACTCTTAAAACAATTATCTACAGAGAAATACATAATCGATAGCAATAATCTTTCAATTTTAGAAATAGGCTATCAGCTGAAACGCCCATTATTCGTACAGGGAGGAAATGTTTATGGAAATGTTTTGAACTTCGATATCCTGTTATAATATACATTTCTATAAAAGTATAGCGAGAAAAATCTGTAAGATAATTTGTTTCTTGGCATATGTGTTTGAACTTTCTATCCACCTTAGGATACGCCATTTATAACACTATTAAAATCTGGCTCTAAGAAGTGACACAAACCACATACAACGTCGATTTTAGTCTTTTCGTTTTTCACACCTTCTCGTCAATACACCGATGCGAGCAGAACTAATACTTAATATGCACCGGTACTGTCACTAACCATATCATTGACTATGAAAACTATTTATTGACCATTAATATCAATCAGTTCTGCCTGCTGGCCTACCGGCTAGTGCGTAGGAAGTACGAGTCCAAGTTCATAAACGGTCGGAGAGCACAAAAAATTTACTTTCACAGCACTCACTTTCATTAACCATCTATGTCCTTTAGCTTGAGAGCATAACCACGGGCCGCACTACCTTTTCACTCTCCTCTATAGGTGCTTGTATCACCAAATTACGTTCTATAAAGTTTAGTTACGCCTGGGTTTCAATTCCCCCCAGTTCCCTTTTCTAGTCTAAACCTGTTTTCATGAAGTTATTTTTGTTTGCTGTGGCTTAATATACTCCATCCATTCAGAAAAAAAAAAAAAAAAAACAGCTGGAGCAATTTCTGAATTGACAGTTAGAATTTGTTCATCAGACTTACTCAATAACTAAATCTAACATGATTCTATCGCGTTTGAGTTGTATTTAGACTCCAAAAATGTATTTAAGAAAAAGCTTAACGTTGGAGCTTTATGATATGCATCCCCACCACAAACCAGGGTCCTAGCGCCGGAAGCGAATACACAAAACATTCCTAGACGGAAAACTGAATATTGTTTGTTAATAACACGAAACGGATTTATTAAAGAACAGTTCAAGTTTACCGCCTTTAGAACAAAACAAACATTTTAAGCATAATTCACAGCCTAGCTACTACAGGGTGTCCCATTTAAAAAGTAAGTTGGAGTTAGGCATAGGCTAACTTTTGAATGGAATGAATTTACTGTTTTCAATGATTCCATGTGATAAAGAGTATCTAAACACATATGCTGTTGCACTTAAACACAGGCAGTGTTGCCAGTGCGTAATTTAAAACTTCAAAAACCACGTTTCCATTGGTATGCCATTTATGGCAGAATCCTGGACAAGCTGATGACGAAAATCAACCATTCTTCTTCGACTATGATAACTACTAATCTAACCCAAAAAACCTCGCTGAAATTTGTGGGCTGCATGTCCATGCACATGTGTTACATGCGATTTATCATGTTTTGTAAATGGTTTTTACACTTTCATTTACATTTGGCAACACTGCATGTACACACGTGGACTTGGACCTACATACGCATGTCTTTCGTCATATTCAATTATATTCACGGTTTTGATTTTACACTCGTTTATTTGATTAGACACATATTGTACATTTAGTAACTGTCGACAGTGACTTACATTTCTTCTTGAAATTAAACTATAGATAATACTGTTTTTTTTTTTTTTTTTTTTTTTTTTTTGAGAACTTACCTGTTTTGTTGGGGAAAAAACTCAAACGCTACAATATAATTTTACATTTAGGGTAATTCCATGTCAACTCACCTAGAGCAATTTGCTTCAATGTCTCAGATTTTTATCAATTTTTTTTTTCATAAGTAAATACTAACGAAATAATGCTAAATTATTTTTTCTGATTTTTTGGATGAAAAACGGACCAGGGAGAAATCTTTGAAAAATGTTTATTTGGTGCCAATTTTACTTTCCGGTACTCAGCAGTATGGAACTAAAATTAGCATTACTTCCTTATTTTCCAAGGTATTTGGTTCATCCAGATGTCAAATGAAAGCTTAATTCTTGCTCTTTCAGTATATTCGAAGAAACGTTGCAAAAGGTTACCTAGATACCCTGCCAAATATTAATGGCTATACAAAGTAAATTTTAGGGTTTTTTACAACTTATGCAATTGTTCAAAAGTTACAACTATGAAAATTTTGAACTTTTTGCACAGTACATTTATCTTAACATGTACATGGTACGGATAAAAAAATAAAAAGGATGTTTTTTGTGTATTTTAGTTTTTTTTAAATTTTACATGTACGGAAATATACAGTTTTAAGTTTTGTTACAAATTCAGTCATTGCTCATAAGTTACAACCATGAAACTTTTGAAATATTTTTTATAGAATCATCTTAGCACATCCATGATATGGTTAAATTACAAAAAGGGCTCTTTTGGTATTTTTGTAATTCTTATTTTTGTACGTCACAGTCGCTCTTTGCCTTCTATATTCTACTGCCCAAAAAATGAAGATTTTGGTTGGGTACCTTTTGAAAATATCATCTGGGAAGTTCCTATTCCATCTCTTACAAGATAATCAGCCCGGACTTGCACAATTGAAAGCAAAATTTACAAAGGACATCATATTATCAGTGAAAACAATGAGCTTTGACATATAGGACACAACATTTCGTATGTAAATCTGTGTGTAATTTTGAGAAGTACTACTGATATGTATGTTTATTGTTTTCACCTATGTACATTAGTCTCTTATTTTTTACTTTTGTTGATAGGTTTTGTAAAAATCACTCAACTCCTTACATTGCCTATATTTTCCATTCACAAAACCATAAAATTATTACAAAAAAGGTCTCCCTTTTTGTTCTTTAACCATACCAAGTAAATGCAAACTAGTTCTGTAAAGGTTACAAAAGTTTGATAGTTGTAAGCAATCGTACAATTGAAAAGAAGAAAGGCATAGTTAAAGTACAACAGATAATATTATACTAATACCAAAACTACACATTACACTAGTTCTATTTTTAAGCATACCTACTATTTACTAAGATGATTATTTGAAAAAGTTTTAAAGTGTAACAGTTGTCACTTCAGAGTAGGGCTGGCCAAAATTTTCCGGAATCCGGATTCCTGAAAATTTATTTTACTCAATCGAAAATTTTACTTTCTGGATTTCGAAAAAAATTCCGGAATTCAGAAAAAATCCGGAATTTGGAAAAATCTGATTTTTTTTCTGATTTTACTTTCGGAATACGGAAAGTAAAAATTAAGGATTTGGCCATCCCTACCTCAGAGGAAAGGCATAATTACCAAAATACCAAAGCAGCCTTTTTATTTTTTAACCATATCATGTATATGCTAAAATAATTCTATGAAAAGAAGCTTCAAAATTTTCATAGTTGTAACTTATGAGCAATGACAATTTGTAATATAACCTAAAACTGTATATTTCCGTACAAGTAAAATTTAAAAAATACAAAAATACCAAAAGCACTCTTCTTATTTTTTAACCATATTATGCATGTTACATAATATGCATTCTACAAAAAGAAGCTTCAAAAGTTTCATAGTTGCAACTTGTGAGCAATGACACAATTTGTAATAAAACCTAAAATTGTATATTTCCGTACGAGAAAAATAAAAAAAAATACAACAATACCCAAAGCTCTCTTTTTATATTTTAACCATATCATGTATGTGCTGAGATGATTCTATAAAAAAAATGTTTCAAAATTTTCATAGTTGTAACTTAACGAGCAATGACACAATTTGTAACAAAACTTAAACTGTATATTTCGTACACGTAAAATAAAAAAAATAATAATTACAAAAATACCAAAAACACCATTTTTATTTTTTAACCATATAATGTACGTGTTAAAAAAAAGTTTCAAAAATATCATAGTTGTAACTTTTGAGCAATGGCACAAGTTGTAAGAAACCCTAAAATTTGCATTTTATACCCATTAATGTTTGACAGTGTAACCGTTTGCAAACCTTCTTAAAATCTACTTAACGAGCAAGAATTAAGCTTTCATTTGACACCTGGATGAGCCCAATACCTTGAAAAATAAGGAAGTAAAAGTAATTTTAGTTCCAGGCTTCAGAGTACCTGAAAGTGAAATACGTGCCAAATTAACATTTTAACAAAAATTTCTTTCCGGTCCATTTCTCATCCAAAAAATCGAAAAAAAATATAGTTTAGCATAATTTCATTGGTTTTTATGTATGAAGAAAATTGAAGATAATTTGAGACATTGAAGCACGGTCATATTTTAAAATTAGGTGATTTGATATGAAATGACCCTTAAAGTTTCGCTGCCATTATCTGAGAAAATTTTACATAAAATCAACTTTAGTTTGATCCTAAGGTAGCCTGATTGAAACATCGCCAAGAAAATACTCTATTTAAAGACGTAAGGATTAAGATTCCGATGAATTATACATACACTGGGAAATATAACATCGCTTATGGTAGGTTATGAGTCTGTTTTAGCTCAAAGTGGGATATAAGTAGTTATTTTGTATTAGCACAATCAGTGGCGTATTTAAGGGGTGTCAGGCTCAAGATCCTCCGATTAAATTTATTAGTTTTCGAATTCCAGTAATTCTTCTTACCATTTTTAAGAATTACTTTGATTTTCCATTTTCTTATGGCTTTTTTTTTTCAGAAATAATATTGTATTTGTCAAATTACATTCCATGGAAGAACTGCGGTATGTTTTCTTTCTTTCGTCCATTCCTATTGCTCTGTTTCCTTTTCTTAGTTGCTACTTTCTTTCATTTCTCCTATCGTTGTTAGTTGTGATACAAGTCGGCCGTCGCCAGGAACACCAAAACTACAAGGAGCTGATAAGCGAAAGTGGCGATCCACACTAACTTGTACGGATATCAACATAACGGGACATCAGTTAATATAGCAAAGAAATATTTATATCGTTTATTTAAAAGAAAGGTAAGTGTTTGTATTAAAGAAAATTAAGAGATGGGCGTAAGTAGCCCGGGAAATTAGGAAGTCCAAGGGGATGCTTCCTTTTTCGTTTATGAATAGAATAAAAAGTTAGATTCACTGCTAAATTTTTGTATCATATCAGATAAGATTAATCAGTCTGCAATTCCTGCCGTTAAATTTTCAGTTTATGCGCAAATTAAAATATATTTAATTCCCATACTTAGGTGTCAAATTGCCCGCCTGCTTCTACGTGTTAGGCATAGTCCCCCGAAACAGAAATCTGTAAAGGTAACCAAGTTCAATCGCTTTTCGTGGAAGTATTTGTTCTATTGGCAGTCACACCGTAAGCTGAATGCGAATAGAAATAGGGCGAAGGTCAGTTTTAGGTATAGGTATATCCAACACACTAGCTGGTTGTAGCAGTTTAGTTACAGCATAAACTTGCGTAAGGACAGAGTGCGCATGGGACGTCTACAGAGTGTCATAAGGACATGTATGCTGTACGAGTTCAAACTGGGGTCAAACGCCGCTGCAGCGGAGCGGAAGATATGGTAAGTCCACTGTGGGCAGTGCAGAGGTGGCTTAACAAGTTTAAGGACGGTGACGAAACACTCGAAGGCGCACCACGTGCCGGAAGACAAACAAATGTACAAAACGAAGATCTTCAGGTAGCAATTGAGGCGGACAGTGCCCAGACATATGAGGAACTGGGACTACAATTCAGTGTGAGTGGAGAAACCATTCGGCACCACCTCCATCAACTTGCAAAGCACTACAAGTTGGGTCGATGGGTTACACATCATTTGACTCCGAGCCAGAAGGCAACGCGGCTAGACATCTCTGTTTCTTTGCTGTCTCTTGTGAGAAAGGAGATATTTCTGAACAGGGTGTTGTGTTGACATATCATGAGAAGTGAGCCGCGTAGGAAGCTCCACGACGCTGTCATCATTGGTTAGCATCCCATGAACCGGTTCTAAAACAGCCGAAACCAGTACCGCATCAGAAGTAGGTCCTTCTGTATGTTTTGTAAAGTGCTCCTGGTAACGTGCATCAGGAACTGCCACCTGCTGGTCAGAGCATCAATGCAGCTGTGTACTATTAGCAGTTTATCTGTGTTCAAGAAAAACTCAAAACTCTGGAGTCAGCGCTTCTGAATCGCTAAGGGGTCCTCCTGTTACAGAACAACTCGCAAGTCCCACGTGGCTAGGATGAATTGGAACACCATTCTACCCCTTGGATGGGAAACGCTGTTACATCCGGCATACTCCTTGGATATTGCACCATCCAATTATCACCTGTTACATTCCATTGACAATAATCTTATAGGACTCTAGTTCAAATCCCTAGTAGAGGTGAAAATTGCACTTGATACCTTCTTCGCTTCACGGCCCAACAAGTTGTACCGGGATGGAATCTATGGTCTTCCTGAACGTTGGCAGAAGGTCTTCGATGCGGATGATGACTATTTTTGATCTTTCCAGGTAAGTCTTTAGGTGACATATCACTATTCGAAGGTGATGGGTGGAAAAGCGACAGAACTTTGTTTGTTACCTTTATAAATACGCTACTGAGTACACCTACATCCGATGTACCCTGTACAGATATCTAATTGTAGACAAACATGTAAAATTTCATTAACTGAAATCACATTTACTTGTAGAATATAGTTAATTAAATACTTGAAAGTGTTGAGTACAAAAGAAATAAAAATTGAATTTCTCTTCGTACTGAATTGTGTATAAAATACATTCGTTTTATCTTACTTGTTTCCAGTTACTAAAATATGTGAGGCTAATCAGGACATATTGGGCGGTATTCAGAGAGAATTCGTTAATTAAGTATTAACCAGGTGATTAGTTTGTGTCGTATTACCTCTGCACTAAGGAGGATGAACTTTTTGGCATCCAAAGTCTGCTTGAAGTTCAGCTAATAAGTTGATATGGATGTGATTAACATTAATATAACCCCAATATATTGAGTGAGAAAAATAAATGTGGTATCCACGGAAAACTAGATGTGATCATGCTTTGTTAGTCGATAAAATGAAAAATATATGAAATACAAAATTCGAAATATTTTCCCTGTGGTTTGACATCAAAAGAACTTATAAATAGTTACGAAATCCAATCATGATTAACGTATTTATTTCGGAGGGATGTAGTTTACGGGAATAAGTCGAAGTCAATTAAAATTAGAGACAATAGAAAGATGTTGTAATTATAAGCGAAGATATAGTTTTTGGTCTACCCCTCAAAAAACTGGAAATTTTCTACTCATCTCGCATTGTTCACTTTAAGAAACAGTTCTCCTATTGTAGAGTACTCGGTCTAATAGCTGCTTTATAGTTAATTCACCCAATGAGGTGAAAGGAAAAAAAGAAAGAAAAATAGGTAATTAATTTCCTTTGTATTCTCATAACGTTAGTTTATTGCGGCTAAGCCATGGCTAAACCAGAATACCCTCTGCTCTAAAATAATTAGCAACATGTGTTTAACTTAGGCAACTACTACGTGCTAATAAGATAATTTTAATACACTTCTGATGACCATGCGTTAGTCAAATCCTTAGTACGGCGCTAATCATGTTTCAAAACGACTCTGCATAAGACCCTTTGAGTTTTAATTGGAACGTCCTCAAGAAAATTACATGTAGGTTACCAAAACATATGCATAGCATTACCTCAAGAGTCATAAAACGCCATAGAGTATATCATATTCATTGTAAAAGAGCTTGTCCGAGGTAAAATGAAACTCAATAAACAGGTTTCGTTTCGGCGGTGATGAAACATTAAGATTTCAAACTCGTATTGTTAATTCTAAATAATTACAAAAAAGAAACAAAAAAAAAAAAAAAAAAAAACAGAACGGAAAAATGGAATCTATAGAATGGGTACAACTATTTATAGAGATACATTTTCTATTATTTAGAATCGGTTGGCTTATATAAAAATACAATCGCCCATACTTGTACTGTTTATGTAGAACTTACTCCCTTTGTTTCCTGATGAAGATGCTTACCTCACACATTAATGTTTTTAATTACTTTTCTAAGATTTGCTAATAAAACCTGTCTTAATACATAATTTCAGTATAGAGAAAATGAATTCCGAACACAGACTCAAATGATTTATCTTTGTTTTTATCAGTTTTGCCTGTCAAACTGTTTTATCAGTACAGCCTGTCAATCTCCCCCGTTAATTTATTCACTGTCGTACGGCTCACTTGTGGGTTTATATTAGGAATGGCAAATTCTGGAATTTTATCGGAAAAATTCAGGATTTCGGAAAAAATCCGGAACTCAAAAAATTTCGGATTTCGGAGAAATTCCGATGTCGGAAAAGTTCTGGAATGTGGAAAAGTTTCGGAATTCGGAAAAATCCAGAATTTAAGAAATTACAGAAATTTCCGATTCCGGAAAACTTTGGCCATCCCTGGTTTATATAGGAAGAGAATGGAAGTACTGTAGGTAACGTCTGTGTTAGACGTTGTGAATCAACTGAGAAAATATTTTTTGTCTTTGCTTCTATTTTTTTTATTGGGGGGGATAATTTTCAATTCTCGTATCTTCTTTTCATATCTGAATCACAAATCTTCAAGATTTTCAGATAAATGACCTGAATCACAAATCTTCAAGTAACTTCAAGATATTAAGTGACGTATATGTAATTTTGCTCTTGGCCCTAATTTACTCCTTAGAGAGAGACATTTCCAGTTTTCGGACTTTTGCCTTTGCTTGTACAGTTAGCGACAAAAGTTATTTAGCGAAAGTTTGATTAAATTAGTTTTGTAAATAACTGCAGAGTGGATGTACAAATTGAGTATAGTTTTCAGTAAATTAAAAATAATGTAATTTTCGCTCCCTTCCAGCCATACCATCGTTGTACGTTTCGGTCATACCACCTTTACTCCCAAATTACATTTTACCAAAGGTAAAGAACTTTTGTCGCTGACTGTAGTCTAATCCTATACTTTGGCCAAATTTCAAGTTACCATGTGTGCAAAAAGTACGTTTTAGGTTTTGATGAGTGTGTGAACGAGTGTCAAACTTTATTGTTTTTCTTTCAAAGTTTTGACAACCATATCTCGTAAATTGGCCAACTGAAAATTAACATGGAACATGACCTGATGCAGTTCAGTGACCCAGCAAATTTTCGTTTCACTATCTTTATGGGAAGCGAAACTTGAATATTCGAACAAATAACTCAGCTGCCTCATGTAAATAGGCAGACAGCGTACTCCAGATGGAGATGTTAGCTTGATGCAGTGTCGTGCGCTTTGATTGGGTCTTCAGAAAATAAACTTGTAATGCCATAGCAATAACAGCTTCGTGTAATTGAAAATAATTTCCGAATATGATTCCACACTGATAAGAAGATTGAACACATGGACACAATTGTTTCATTTCAAAGAATGGTATACTTGGAAGCTTCCCCTATTTATCGGGCTGTTGTTTGACGTAGAACATACGTTATAGGGTAAATAGCTATATCTTTAGTAATTTTCATGAATTTCAAGATTATAAACCAAATTAAAGGTAATGATCTTTAAAACCATTACAGAAGTAAACTTGCCATAAAATAAACCACTTCTAAAGAAACGCTATTTGTATGAATTTATTTCTTCTAAAACTAAATAAAATGAAATGCCTGTAAACTGTACTTTAATTTATGAATGTGATTATTTCCAAATAATTGGTAACACTTTATCTTCATTCTTTTTTTAAAAAAAGAATAATTCAAACCGATCCATTACATCAGGAAAACAAAACATAATTGAATGGTGCAATTTAAAAATCCAATACGGCACAACATGTCAAGATGGCGGAGGGACAAGTCAAGCACATCACTATCAGATTGAGATACGAGTGGTATAGGTTTATTGTTCGACGTTTGGTGCTTTAATAGAGTCTACAATCAGATCAATTTTAGAAGCTAATAGACTCTACTATTAGTCTCACCCAGGACGTTTGGTCGTACAAGACACATTTCGTATATCTTTAACTCTTGCTATTATATTTATTCACATGAAAAATAATTTTTACCGCTCTTAAAATTAGTAATAATAAACAGGCTCCAGATTTTTCGTTTCAAAGAATAATGAAGTTGGTTCAAGTATTAAATCCAGAATCATGAACAGAATCATGGAACAAACATCCTCTATCACAATTTATTAAAACTCGTTTCGCATTTCATATTATTGGCTTCCTAGTCTCTGTCATTAATCAAAACTCTTTTCTAAAGAGTCTAGAAAATTATTAATTATTATGTTGCTAGTTTCTTTAAATCTGACAGAAATGCGAGAGATATTTTATGATGTTATGCACATAACTTTGCAAACCATTATATAAAATGTGATGAGTCATTGATGAAATATATTACGATTTCAACTGTCAATATGTTGTATAATTACTGAAGTTTGTATCAGTTATCAAACATTAAATTCACAAGATCACCTTGCAACTCTAAACCAGTTACAGCTATGCCATATATTTCACTCTGAGCAATTTTCCACAATCTCATTTTCGTGTTTTAAGAACAGTTTAATAAAGATGGAAAATCAGTTATTCATTATTTTGTAATAAATATAATATCACATTAGAGTGCATGTATTTTGTACATTTGATAATGTATCTCACTGTTTTCCAAATACTGTAATTACTTTACCGTTTACGAAATCTTTTTTCTTTGAAAAGGAAGATAACTCTAGTTGAATATCATGAATGAAAAATAATAGATAAATTGAAAAAAATCTATCACTTCCGTGATCAAGTAGTATTAATCCAACGTTATAGAGAACAAGTTTCAACTAGATTATTAATAGTCAGTACTATACAGTTATAATGGTACTGTATTATAAATGAAGATAACGCTAATAGTAATTCAATGATGATCTATGAATAATTACTATATCGTTTAAAATAAATACGTATCGGTAGTTTAAAAGGTGAAGAAACTCTTGCGTAATGCGTCCAAAATGCGTCGAAGGTAAGCAGTGTCGTGAAAACTCGTGCTAGAAGCAGTTGTCGTTCAATTTGTTCGAACATTGTGAAATGAACGGAAAATACGAAGACTTTCATCAGATAAGAGAAAATTTATTGTAAATGAGTGGTTCACTATGAAAGCACTCACTTACAGGAAACTCAAAATGAAAGGAACGAGTGTTGGCAAAGTTTGAACTGCATTTGAAACCATGGTGTTTGGAATATTTTTTCAATCACCAGATGCAATCAAGTAGAAAACGAAGTTTTAAAAAAATCCCGAAACAGAGACAAAAGATATAAAAATCCTTTGCCTCTCAGAAAGAACCTTATGTGTGTGAGCAAGCACAAAATTGGATACTTCTCTTTTTAAAGGTTGCATACAAGATACAGAAAACAAAAGAAAAAACAACACAAAGCAAAACACGTTAGTGTAGTGAAAACAAGTGTCAGAATATACAATTCGATTCTTTTCGAAGCTTCAAATCGATTTCCACACAAATGTTGACAAAAATATTATGGTATTGCAGACAATACTGTAAGTGAATGTGGAATGAAAATGAAATGAAATCTTTCAGTTTAACGTCTCACGATTATGCCCTTTAGGTTAAGGGAGAAGGATGATTAATGCAAATGAATGATGATGGAAGAATTGGTGGAATGAGAATGTGGGGGAAACGGGAGTCACTGGAGAAAACCCACGAACACGAGGATTTCCACCACAAATTTATTGGCCGAGTATCGATCCAAGGACCCCATACCAAAGGTAAACACTTTACCACTGAGCCATCGTGTCCCTTTAGAAAGAAAAAATACATATTCTTCATGACCTCCCAAATGCATCCAACTTCTATATATAAATATATAAGACACACTATGTTGGCTCAATTTAGCTTCATACTGTGGATCTATTGTTATACAATAGTATAATAAAAATAAGTCAATTTTGTTAAGAAAACACAGAATCTATCATACTGTCTGAATCTTCATTCGACTGAAAATTTTCGGACCTCAATGAAAGCCAAATTACAAAAAGAGTTCGTGCTGTGAGATAAAAGGAACAGTTTCAAGCAAATTGGTACTGGATGGTCAAAACTTTGGATGAAGTAGCAGTGAGAAATTCAATGGTACGTGCTAGTAAAATGTTCGAAAATTAGTCAGAAATGCGTAATTATACATTTCTGTTGAGTTGCATTTCTTGCTGTAACCATTAAGTACTATTATTTAGAAGACTGTATAGAATTTATGTTACTACTCATTTTTTAATTCTAAATGATTCAGTCGTTATTTTAACTTGTCCTGATGAGAAGCAACATACTGATATATAAAAGTTTACATCTATATATTTAGCACAAAAGCTGATTTAACTGACTAAAAAATCAATATTTCTACTACAGTTGAAATCGATGTATGCAATAATTTTATATTGCAGAAAATGCTTAAATTGAACGAGAAAGCTATGTTATACAAGGAAAGCTTGAAGGGAAATCACAATTATTTCACGACAATCAAGGAAAGTAATATAAATATTTTGTCCTCTGTTTATTTCTCTTATTATTCTCTGTTTCTCACTTTCACATTCTCTGGGGTATTAAATACTGTATATATTTATCTGAAAGTTATGAAAGATACTAGAGTCTAAAACTGAAGATAAAAAAATCTCGCGAAATATTGAAACTAAAATATATATACATTAATTTGAAATAAACTAAATATATTCATAAAAACAAAGAACATAAAATCTTCCTAAATGTGTTTTTAGATATTTGGAGCAATTGGTCTACATTGGAAAGGCTAACAAGTATACTAATGGTTCTAATAGGAAAAAAAATATGTTTAACATTTTGAAAAGTAAAAGAAACTTACAGTGCATATTTGCAAATACTTATAGACTAAAATGTAGAAAACTGGTTGTGTGAAATGCACGTACAGTGTGGAAAGGATATAAGAATTACGAAAATGAGACAAAAAATCTCAAAATACCTTTGACACTTACAGTAAATTAAGGTTCAAGTTGATAATTAAAATATGAAGACTTATATTTACCAAGATCATCAGGCATATGAGGTTGTCTATTTAACCAGTCCTTTATATGATTCAAACCATAGTCCAATTTTTCAGGATCCTCACCATGTTCTTGAAGAAGGTAAGCCTCTCTCTCATCCGTCATTGACATGAAGGACATGATAGGATTTTCTTAAATAATAAAACAAAACGTCATTCTAGATTTGGAATTATAGTTGTTTGCTGCGTAAAAGATGCTAGGTCCAATATCGTAATTTGGAGAAAAACGGGGGTTAAATTTTTGGTTTTGTGAAGTTAGGTTCTCTTTATTTTATTAAGCTCCTTATACTGTTGACGAACGCCTGAATGTTTCAAATTATGTATCGATGTCTTCCCCATAACATATTATGATAAATGTTTTATATATAAATATATCAGAGACATCTTTGAACGAACTTAAGATGGCTGAATAGTAGAGACCGCACCTTTTTGGCCCTCTTTGTGAGTGCGGTGTGCAGAATTCTTTGTTTCATCTCCGGCCAAGTATGTTCGTCGTGAACGTTATGTCAGTGGGTTTTCTCGGGGCACTCCCGTTTCATTTCTCTTTTTCATTCCACCAACTCTTGCATCACTTCCTTTAATTGTCTCGCTTAGCCTAGAGAGCGTAATTGTGGGTCGTTGAACGGAAAGAAAAAAATGAGCTTAATATCTTTCAAACACATTTTATCTATAAACCATACTAAAACACATAAAAATAACAATTTTATAATAAAATTCTATACAGAAACTAACTCTTGCAAATGTAAAATAAATCTATAGCAATTACTAAAGAACTAAGCATATTATTACAATCTTCTCAATATAATAAATATTTAGCAATGCATCTGTGCCTTCTTCATCAACATCAAATATTACAAATCAAAAGAAGCACATGGTCAGACGGTAAACGATCACTAATTGTTGAATGATAAGTTTAATATTCATAAAAAGAAGAACAACAGAAATTCTGCAGTTCTTAACGAAACTTTCAGGCGGCGATCATAGAACCGGGCTGAGATCGTGCAAATTCCGTACTGCCTGAGAAGAAGTAGAACGGCAGTGTGCAGTGAACCTGGCAGACGGTGATAATGTAAAATGAGCGACCTGGAATAGAGCAAGTTGTTGCTCTCGGTTATATAGTGTGAGTTAACAAAAGTGCAAAGTGTGTTGAGTGTGTCGCGAAGGATAGTGTTCAAGATGAAGACGGCCTAGAAACTCACACCGAAACGTCATCGGCGAGGAGGAATAGTGATCGGAAGATGACTCTCGCTGTTACTAGTCGCGTCACTCTCTGTGATTACTGACATTTAAAGGACCGTGTGAATCCTATGGCCCAGTTGTAGTTTCCGAACAATGATACCACGCTCTAAAATGGTATTGTGAACATTCACATTGCCGGAGTGTTTCAGGTTATTCAGTTAAGTTAATCAGTTTATATGTTCAATAGCGTCTATTACCCGTTTCGTTGGGTTAAACAAAACAAGAAGAAAATAATATGTAATATGTTCCGTTAGTCAGTCACATTTTATTATTTCTAACGTGCTCTCAAATCCATAGAAAGAAAGAAAATATAATGACAAGTAATCTATACAAATAAAAATTAAATATTTCCTCTGTGAGCTGAATTTCGATTTAAACGTCAAGGGAAGTGTAAATGTTCATCTCAGCGACCCTGAAAATTATGGATTCGACACTAATATCGGTCATTTTCGGAATTTTGTATATATATATATATATATATATATATATATATATATATATATATATATATATATATATATATATCCCATCTCCTCTCTCAAGTTGTGGGGCTGAATTTGGATATAAACGGCATCGTAAGTGTCCTTGTGCGTCTCAGCGACGGCGAAGGCTATGGACGACACTAACACAAGTCATTTTCGATCGTTTATATATATATATATATATAT
The DNA here is from genome assembly GCF_964235325.1 of Thermobia domestica. Classification (NCBI taxonomy): domain Eukaryota; kingdom Metazoa; phylum Arthropoda; class Insecta; order Zygentoma; family Lepismatidae; genus Thermobia; species Thermobia domestica. The sequence continues at coordinate 147,849,870 of NC_137461.1, read as the reverse complement.
ATATATATATATATATATATATATTTGGTCTAGGAATTAATTCGTGCGGGTGGACAAGAGATGGCGCAACGAACGGAGCGTCCCACAGTTCCGTGTATCCACATATGTGTTGCAAACCCCTGTCATCGCGTATCGTTCGTAGTATAGGGCAGTGGATTAAAGCGTCAACAACACCAGTTTGTAGTTAAGTGAACATGGCGCAATTTGTGCCTGACAAAGTGTTTTTGCGGGGTGTCCTGCTGCATTACTTTAACATGCAGAAAAGTGCGACTGAAAGTCATCGTATTTTGGTGGAAGTGTATGGTGACCATGCTCTAGCTGAGCGAACGTGTCAGAAGTGGTTTGCACGGTTTAGAAGTGGTGATTTCGGCTTGGCAGACCAAGAGCGAGCTGGACAGCCAAAAAAATTTCAAGACGAAGAATTGACAGCATTGCTCGAGCAGGATTCGTGTCAAACGCAGGAACAACTTGCAGCAGCATTAGGCGTTGATCAAACAACAGTCTCCAAACGCTTGAAAGCCATGGGAATGATTCAAAAGATGTCACATTGTGTTCCACATGAATTGAAAGACAGAGACGTTGAAAGACGAAAAACCATTTGCGAATTGCTGCTTCAACGACAGAGCAGAAAGGGGTTTCTGCATCGAATTATTACGGGTGATGAGAAGTGGATCCATTACGAGAACCCTAAACGAAAAAAGGCCTGGGTGAAACCAGGTGAACCAGGTCCATCACAACCAAAACGAGATATTCACTGTGCAAAGGTTATGCTGTGCATATGGTGGGATATGAAAGGTGTGGTGTACTATGAGCTGCTGCAACCGGGTGAAACTATGAATGGAGAACGTTATCGACGACAATTAATGCGTTTGAAGCAAGCTCTGGCCAGAACACGACCAGAATGGGAGAACAGACATGATAAACTTATTGTTCAACATGATAACGCTCGCCCACATGTCGCAAAACCGGTCAAAACCTATTTAGAAAATGTCGGATGGGAAGTTTTACCCCACCCGCCGTATTCACCAGACGTTGCTCCTTCGGACTACTACTTGTTCGATTGCATGAACAACGATTTGATTGGACAGCGGTTTACTTCTTCAGAAGATATCGAAACATGGGTCTCTGACTGGATCGCTTCCAAGGATGAGGACTTCTTTCGCCACGGAATCCGTACATTGCCTGACAGATGGGCGAAAGTGGTGGCTAGCGATGGACAATATTTTTCTTAAGGTATTTATGTATTTTGTGTTTGTACTACAGCTTCAATGTGTGCGTACCAACCGCACGAATTAATTCCTAGACCAATATATATATATATATATATATATATATATATATATATATATATATATATATATATATATATATAGATAGATAGATAGATAGATAGATAGATAGATATAGATATAGATAGATAGATAGATAGATATAGCTATAGATATATATACCCTTTCCTTCCCTCAAGACGCGGGGATGAATTTGGATTTAAATGACATTGGAAGTGTCACTGTTCATCTCAGTGACCCCGGAAACTATGCATTCAACACTGATATCGGTCATTTTCGATCATTTTGAAATCTCCCCTCCCCCTCTCCTAAGTTTCACCATCAAAATGATGACAGTAGGATCGGCTGCGTTTGACCAGTGGGCGGCCATATCTTTGTTTTGATGCTTAACTGCGTAAATTTCTGCGAAGTCTGTCTGCAGAACCACTTCATAGGCATGGAGCTGAGCTCCATTTTCATTTCTTCTTTGAAGGTGCCCAGTTCCCGGTTTTGTTTTCTTACGTTGTATGTGTGACGCCGATATACTAGTAATAATTTCTCTATTTCTGCCACATATGATTGAAAGTCACAATGAACAGTTTCCAACCAATTCCTCAGGATTTTCTGGTTCATACAACAGACCTTGGGATTAGACTAATTTACATTATATGACATAGAGTAACATGGTACTTAATATGTAATGCATATTATTATTCGCCGTGACGTACGTACAAATACCGTTATGTTACGTACGTCACGCATTTAGTTCGTTAGTCGAGCACTTTATTGGTTAACCAGATGTCACAAAATTTGCTGTAAATTCCTACTGTTAGAAGGTATAATCTATTTGAGTAATTTAGCGAATGACAGTTGCCTATTCGTTTTTAATTGTACAGGATAAACTTACCCTCCTTTTCCGTGACGTACGTAACATAACATTTGGTCTTTTCGATGATAGTAGCTATCCATACTATCATACAGCTGACAATTTCTGTTTTGGCCTGGAAGGTAAAATTCCATAGACAACATTTCTATGAAGAAGGTTGAAACTATTGCACACATGCTCAGTGAAAAAATAACTAATCAATGCACTTGTCTTTCCCTTTACAACAGCACATTAATACACTTTCTGTTACAAAGAACCTGAATTACTTTACATTAAACAACAATTTCATAAAAATTTTTGCAAAACCAGTAACAACATTTCATTCCCTTTCTATTGATGTATACTAAGTTATGGGGGAAGCATTATGGTTTTTGACCTTCAGTGTCCTGACTTACTTGCTTTCACCCATGAGCAACATTCTGCGCCAACACCATGTCTCAAATGCTTCTAACTTGGATATTTCAGCTTTTCTCAATGTCCAAGTCTCTGATCCGTAAAGCGCCACGTTCCATACCAGACTCTTAATAAATCGTTTTGGAACGTTCAACGACACATTTCTTTATAAATGACAATGACAAATAAAAGTTAAATAATCGAGTTCTGATTCCGAATTACCACGTTCCATTTATTTTTTTCCTAATGTATGATAAATGGAGAAAATTGCCTATTCCGTATCATAATACTAATTCCTCTATATATACCAATACAGTTATATACAATAAAACGAAAATACGTTACTAGAAAGTGAACTTGAAATGTTCTTCAGCGTACAGCACCTTCTTAAGAATGACTTTATGTAATTAGTGATATGATTATAATGACGAGGGTACTATGGCTCGTTATTATAATAGAACCAAGAGAGTGGCGTCTCCCTTGCTTCCTGTGGCGTCCTCTCTGATTCCAAACTTTTCGAAAAATATAATTTCTACAATTTCTAGGCTTTTATCAGAACTATAATAATAAGAGAGCATACGTGTATTTCCCTATGTATGGCTTTTTGATCTAGCATAGAATGAGTGGGATGATTGGGACAAAGTTGTAGGACCATAGTTCTTCGTCTTACAGTTCAATAATAATAATAATAATAATAATAATAATAATAATAATAATAATAATAATAATAATAATAATAATAAGTTTGAGTGCGATGAACATGCATATTGATGTGCTATAATATTCAGAGTGCAACTGCAAATTCTATTTATATGTACAGGAGGAACATGAAGCATAATTCTTAACATTTGTCCAGTTGGAACAATCATGGAATTGCATAAAGGAACATTCTCAGCCTGCTCCCGCCAAATAGGCAAATTAGAAGAAGAAAAATACACAAGTTTTAAAAATTATCTAGATTGGACATCTAATGTATGTAATTAATTTTAAACATTCTACATTTAACAACACAAAAATTAAAAAGAACATGTGAATGGGGAAATACCAAGTACGGCAATAACATTTTTTAGGGATGAAGCTCTTCGAAACACCAGAAAAGAATGCACTCTTATAATTATTACTCCATACCTACAAATTAATTTTATATTTTTCAACAATTGTTGAAAATTAAAATTTTAAATTATTTTAAGAATATATTTTTAAAATATTTTATTTTTCAGAGGATCAGACGAAAAGCTATTCATTCTACAAGTTTGATTCCAAATGTCCCAGTTATTCAACTCTAGAAACAAGAAGCGAATCATGGTTCTCATGGCGGAATATGGCCGCTTTTGTTCTCGAAAAATAGGAGAGAAAATTGTTTTCGGAGCTTCGTGGAGAGCAAATTCTACATGCTTTGTTTCATTATGGCAACTTTTATGGGGTATAGTCATAACCCCTTTGTATATGTAAATAGATAAATTTATTTTTTAGTTTTTCACAGTAGTCCAAATAGCTATGGTTCTTCAAGTTTGGTTCCAATCAACACCGTCTTTCTAGGCTAGACTCAAGAGCCGAAAATCTAACCGAAATCTATCGACAACAATCAGCAGGTGTGCCCAAAAAAGACACGCCTAAATGTCGCACTTCCTTTTGTACACAAACGAGACTTTCTTCAAAAACGTGTATAGACGATGCATTAACGATTGAGACCATCCGATGCCGATCGGCGTTGTTGGAAGCTAGCCCCTAAACAAGATAGCCAATATTTTACACTTTCTGTAGTGCACAAACAAAAACTGCGTGCTCAAACGTACTTTAACGTTGAACTAACAATTGAGACCATCGTGGCGCCAATCAGTGTTGATTGAGGGGCAGGGGCCTAAACTAGATACGCCAATATTTCACAGTTTCGTTACTCAGAATCAAAACTTCTGAGTGCATAAACGATGCAGTAACAGTTGGAACTATTTTGGTGAAATTTGGAAAAGATGGTGTGGGCCTGCCTGAATGGACGAGAAACATTACCAGGGTTGGTATGCATCAAGTATGATGGGAGATCACTAATGTTAATGACTAATACTAGGTAGTCGTAACATACACAAGAGGCATAGTAAACGTCCAAAATAAACTAGATTTGTATAAAAATATTTCAGAAACATTTTATGTTCCTCTGTATTGATTTACTATTGACAGAAACTACTATAGACAAATTCATATTGTTTAGGTCTCATAACAAGCTAAGTGCATATGGTAGTGAATGCTACATTAAAAAATCTAAAGGTGCTGCTGGCACAAGAAAAGATGATATATTCTTTTTGAATTCTTCGAATGTCGTGGGAAATATTCATTTTTATATAAAGAGAACTTAAAAAGTTGAAATTTGGTTTTCATTGTATTCAGCACATAAAAGTATATTCAATTAAAACAAAATAATGCTGAAGGAAACGATAATGATCCGAAATGAACGAAATGGTGGAATAAAGAAAATGTGAGGAGAACCCCGAGTAAGCCCACTCAAGACGGTGCTTGTCTACGTTTCAATACTAGATAGCATGCAATACAAATAGAAAAACAATAATTTATCATACCGTAAAGGTACTTCATGTAGAGGGTAAATATTACAAATAAGCTTTTGAACAATTTTTAATGAATCCTTGTATGTTTCGGTGTAAATAAACGATGGACTAAGTAAATTGGGCCAAATTTACACACCAAATATGTATTCTAGTAAACGAAAAAATGTGGTCGATTACGAAACAGTCATATTTATTTATACTAAAAGTAGATCAATTATCCATTCACATATAAGATTGTTTTCTAAAGTGAGAGTTTACATTGTATTTAATTCTACTGAAAACAAGTTGACACAGATGAAAAGGAAATATGTAAGAAAAAAAATAATGTTATTGGAATAACTGACGTTTTAGCATGAAAAGTAGAAGTACTTACGTATCATCGGCCAAAGTAACTTCTTTAAAAAGAAAAGATAGTATTAACTTTGCACCTTTACTTTCCTTCTATTCTGCTTAACTTTTTTCTTCAATTATTTGCGTGGGAATTCACGTTGAGTTTTATAACCTTGTGACAATTCTAAACTTACACGTAAGGACGTCTTTACACGTGGCGTTTATTAATTCACATGTGTTCTCAACTTTCAGAATCAGAGAATTCAGTACTTCCTTATCATTTTCCTCCTTTTAAATCCTGCAAGACATTACTGAGATTATGATGTGTAATTCTTGAGGCAACTGTGTTCTAATATATTATTATTATTATTATTATTATTATTATTATTATTATTATTATTATTATTATTATTATTATTATTATTATTATTATTATTTTCTCGGCCTTTGGCCCCGTTCTCGCTCATTTCTTCATGGTCTTCCTTTCTTTTCTGGCCAATTTCCATCTATGAGTGACTGTCCCTGCCTCCTCGTGGTCGGGCTGGTAACACTGCGAGCAGTAAGTCATCTTTCCAACCTTTATGGTGGGAAGTGTGTCGCAGAAGGGTTCCCAGTGGCTAAAAGGGAACGTCTATCTTTTCTCTCTATATACACCTCACTTGGTAGGCTGGGTCATGTAGTCTTTTTCTTTTTTAGATCCTAATGTAGGTCGAGAAGCGATTTTTTAAATATTGTGTAACTTTGTGTAATTTTGTTCACTTTGTTTAATTTCTGTTAGTTCTCACATTAAGGCCAGTAATGTGTAGAATTGTCTTGTATATATGCAAGTGAATATATAACTTATTCAATAGACAATATATTATGGCTCCTACTGGCGAGAATTGTCCTTTTTGTAGTCAGCCCATTTATGGTAGACAAAAGTCCATCAAATGTAATACTTGCTTAATAAAGTGTCATTTTGCATGCGTTGAATCATATTCGAAAATGGACAGTAGTTCCATTCAGCTATCTGAATTTTTATGTAATAATTGTATACAGGGTGACAGGGTGACAGGGTGACAGGGTTTCTGAAATATCTCATAAAGATGGTAACTTTGGAGATTTTGGAAAGTTAATTTGAAGATTCTTTGGAGAAAATTTTTGAAAATAAACTGAATGATCTGAAGAGAGTATTTCTAAGGGAATTTGAAAGTTTGAAAGAGGAAATAGTGCAATTAAGGTCTCAAAACGAAAAACTTAATGAATTACTTTTGAATAAATCCTGTAATTGTTTGAGGAATGTATCAGTAGAACCTTTTCATAAAAATCCTAAGGTTATTGATATAAGTGATCCTGATCATTTCCCAGAATTAACTAGAAATGAGAATATACAATTTTTAGACTCTAATCAGGAAGAAGTTGAGTTTGATGCGAACAAAGATCAATGGGTTCAAGTTATTTCACGTAATAAAAGGAGATTAGAGAACAAAAGATCAAAAGAGACAGATAATAGAGGAAATTTGAGCACTGGTTTAAATAGAAATCAACGTTCTGACAAAATTGATTTGGTTGCTAAAACTAGAAAAACGGCATTATTTGTTACTAGATTTGATCCATTAGTGAAAGAAAGTCATATTGAGACTATTGTGAGTGATAGAAATGTAACCTATGTCAGATGTACTAGACTAAAACTAAATACGATATCTATGCCTCTTTTCATTTTGAAGTGTCTGAAGCTGACTTTGGAATTATTAATGATCCTACGATTTGGTCCAGTGGTATATTAATCGGCCCGTTTTATGGAAACCTCTTAACAACTAATTCTGAAAATCAAATAAATAATGTTAATAACAATAACTAGTTCAATGTGGAAGTCTATATTTTGTATCAAAATCTTCGGAAACTTAGAACAAAAAGTAATATATTTGTTCTTCTGTTGCCGACTGCTCTTTTGATATTATTGCTGTAACTGAGTCATGGTTTAATAATAAACAACATACTGATGACTATTTTCCTGAAACTTATAAATGTTTTCTCACCGATAGAAATTATATTACTGATCAGTGTAGCAGAGGTGGGAGTGTTTTGCTAGCAAATATAAATTGTCAAAGGAGATTTGACTTGGAATCTGAAATTGAGTATGTTTGGATTGAGATTGATACATTCAATGGGAAAAAGTTATTAGTTACATGTTGTTATTTTCATGCAACTTATTCTGTTACAAGTTTTATGAACTCTCTTAATTATATTGTTTCCAAAGTAAACTTTTTGAACTATGAAGTAATGATTACTGGTGATTTTAATATATCCAAAGTTGACTGGACGAATAGAAATCTTTTAAATGTTATAAACTATTATTCTAAAATCAAGGCTAAAATTCTATTTAATTTCTTAGATGAATGAATTTGAACGTTGATTCAGGAACGTCTGGTCTTAATTTAATTTTGTACAACACCTATGTTCAATCTAATAATTCTGTAGTATCTCTGGTTCCGCCTGATCAGTACATCGATCCGATTGAGATTATTATTAAATTATCATCTCTAATACAGGAGATAACAAGTGATAGCTTTTTGTTATATCAAAAGGGTGATTATCTTTCTTTATATAAAGAAGTCCATGGGATTCCTTGGGCCAATATTGTGTTGAATCCAGATATTGATATTATTGCTCAAAATATTAATGATGTTATATTGAATGCAATTAGGAATAATGTTCCTTTAGAAACCAAATCAATTTCTAAATATCCAAGATGGTATTCTCGTAATCTAATTTATTTGCTTAAAAAATAAATAATGCTCATAAGAAGTATAAAAGAACCCAATCTCTTCAAGATTATAATGTATTCTCTAAATCTCGTTCTGATTTTAAGAAGCAACTTACTATTGATAAAACTAAATATTATAATAAAATTGAGAATAGTTTTAAAAATATCCTGAAAGATTTAGGAAGTATACGAATAATAAAATAAATGCTAAAGATGGAAAAAAGCAATATTAGTAGACGACAAATTCCTCTCTGATTCTCGACTGTCACCTGAAGCTTTGGCCAAGCAATTTGTAGCTGTTTATCATAAAAATGAAATTAATGTGAATGATGATAATGATACTTTTATTGCCAGTCAATTTCGTAGTGACTAAATACAGGTAATTGATGTTCTACTAAACAGGTGATTGATGTTATTAAAACTTTATATGTTAAAGCTTCTGTAGATCTTGATCAAATTCCGATTTTTATAATTATAGGTATATCTGAAATAATTGCACCAATTTTGACATTGTTTAAGTGGAAAAAGTGAAAATGAAATGAAATCTTTAAGTTTAACGTCCCACGCTTATGCCGGTTAGGCTAAAGGAGACGGTGATGATGATTAATGAATGAAATGGTGGAATGAAGAAAGTGGGAGGAAACGGGAGAACCCCGAGAAAACCCCCACACACGGTGTTTGTCCACCACAAAGTTAACTTGGCGGAAGTCTGGGATCGAACCCGGGACCCCAAGCACCAGAGGTGAACGCTCTACCACTGAGCCACCGCGGCCCCTCTTATATTGTGCATATGTTCTATCCCATTTGGAATTTGCTAGTTTAATTTGGAATCGTAATCTTACTAGTATCACTCAAGTTCTCGAGTCAGTCCAGATTTCTTTCTTGGCTTGGTTAAAATATAAATTTAAATTTTCTGAAATTTCTGAGTTTTACGTCCCACGGTTATGCTGGTTAGGCTAAAGGAGACGGTGATGATGAAAGATGAATAAAATGGTGGAATGAAGAAAGTGGGAAAACGGGAGAACCCCGAGGAAACCCACGCACACGGTGTTCGTCCACCACAAAGTTCACTTGGCGGGAGCAGGGTTTGAACCCGAGACTCCAAGCACCAGAGGTGAACGCTCTGCCACTGAGTCACCGCAGCCCCACAAAATATAAATTTAAATTACACGATATGACTAATAGGGAGATTCTTGCTAAGCAGGATTTACTAGCTTTTGAAGTTCGGCGAAATCTAAGGCAAATCAAACTTATTCATGATATAATACACGCAAGAGTGAATTTAATTGAATATTTATGTATTAAAGTTCCCCATATAATTCTAGGATTTACCGTTGTATATTATGTAACAATCAATTGGTTGGTTTCCGACTATTTACTAGTGTTAACAATATAAATAAAAATCTCGTAAAATTGATTTATTTGATCCGAATTTTACTCTACTCAAAAAACAATATTTGGTATGCTTTATTTATAGTCGAGTCAAAATAGGGTTTGACCTGGGCAAAATTGCAACCTTTAGTTTTACACCTGTATTTTGTTTAGGTACCCCACCTGATGAAAATATCCAAAATCCGACAAAATCGGACCATGGGAACACTTCCAAAAACGGGTTTCAAAATGGCGGACCATGGTTTTTCGAAAAAATCGTAGACCTTTACGTTGGCGGCTCTAGTAGTCCTCTTAATTGACACAGAAACATGAATGATACCTCGTTGAAACGCTCATAGACAACAAATGCCAACGAAGTGACTTTTGTACCCATCATGCCCAACCCCTAGAAAAAGAAGAAGAAGAAAGTGGATTTTTTTTGTTTTTTCTCTTCTAAATTGATATTTCTTGGACCCTTGCAACACTGTACGTCCTCATACGCCTTCAGAAAAATTCTCACGCGTAGACCAGATATTGGTAACAATAACATTAAAAAACGAAGGACGTAGGTTCAACAGTAAGGGAGATAAAAATTCGGAACCGCGGACCAAGGAGGTCACTCTGTATATTTTTTACAGTGGTTTAACTTATGTTTCTTAGATCTAGCATCCTCCCTAATTGTCACAGGGACATGAAGCATACCGCATTGGAAAGCTTATGGAACCCCCTTGCCAACGACGTATCGTTTGTGCCCCCTGTGCCCAACCTGTAGAAAAAGAAGAAGAAGAAACCTTGAAAAATTGGGAAAATCTACACTTTTACCTTTCTTGGGCTTTGGCAACACTGATAATCGTTGTACGCTTGAAAAAATCTTGTTTCTTTCTTTAAATCAAAGGTCGCTTTAATATAAGTACTATACATAAAACAAAAATATTCTTAAGCAAAAGAATGGGAATAACGAAAGACTTTGGGAGGAAAATTACACATCTACATCGTCATTGCCTAAGCTAACACTGTCCTCACCATATTCATTTAAACATTTAAAACATTCAGTTTCTTGGCACACACCACAAGAAATAGCAAATAGAAGGTCATACCATAATACAGTGTACAAGACAATTCGTTTTATAGAAACATAACACCTATATATAAAGCAAAAATATTCGAAAGCAAAAGAATGGGAAGACGAAAGACTTTTGGAGGCTAATTACACATCTACATCGTCATCGCCTACGCTAACACTGTCCTCACTATATTCATTTAAACAGTTAAAACATTCAGTTTCTTGTCAGACACCACAAGCAATAGCACATGGAAGGCCATGCTTTCTGCAAGTACAATGCGTCGTTGCACACCCGGTAACACAGTTGCAATAAACAATGGTGAGCAAATTCGCTGGAGCTGGTGGTAGATCACATAAGATTGGGTGGAGCTCACCATTCCTTTCTTGCCAGCCCCATTCTGTAGCGTTTGCAGGTCTCGGCTTCCACACCTGGACCTGGTGGTAGGTGCGAAGAGAGTGGAATTTGGTGGCAGTCTTTCTGGAGCTACGAAACATTTTGCTGTTCTGACTTTTGCACTGAACGTGCGATGTCTAAGACGAGTGAGGTCGATGTGATCATCACCCCCAAACAATAGAACCATTGCTTTATGCCCGGCTTCGATTATTGCGCTTGCTGGCTGGCCAGGAAAACAAAATACAGAAGCTATTTCTCGAAGTCTAGAGTCTTTCTGCATTTTTATAAATGCCTTCTGCTTTCCAAGCCCATACACTCGTGATGTGCTGTCGCAACCAGTAAAGACATGCAAAAAGAGGAGATGTTCACACAAGCTGGGACTGAGACTTTCACGAATTAGGTGTATGTCATAATCGGGCTTAACGTTTTTTCTTGTATTTATGTCACTGCGGTAGACGAGGCGGAATGGAATCGGTTGTGAGTAATATAGGAGTAAAAGTAGTACGTCTGTGTCTCCTCCAATCACAAAAGTGTGATAGGTTTTGGAAGCTGTGGCTGCTGTTGTGGCTATCAGAACATCAGCATCTCCGTCAGCGTGAAGCACTGTGCAACCTACTTTCTCTAGGTGGACGATCATTTCCTCCTTATTACTTTTGTTGGACAAGAAGCTGTCCTTTTTGCCCACGAATTCCATCGATGGCATAAAATGCACTGTTGGACCAGCACAGGATCCAGCTCGACGGCGGTGTGTGACATCTTTCGTTGATGGTGATCCATCCCCATGAAACACGATGGTTGATGTGCCATATTTACGAACTATATACTCAGCAAATGATGCAGCGATATTGTCGTACGAACTGCCTTTACACCATTGTAGTCTATGTAACAAAGATCGTCCGTCTAACAATTATAAGACATACAGAATATTGTCTGGCTCCGTTTCCTCAAACTGTGCGGTCTGCTGCTTGCTGAACTCTAGTATCACAAGGGCCAGTGGGGCTTTGTCTGCCTTACGCATCATGCTGGGTGACTCAAATAAAGCTGGTGGGTAGGCACATAATTCATGAGCTAAGGTCTCCTCTAAAGATGTGCTGCCTGTATTAGCGACAACTAACAGTCTTTGAAACAAAAGATTCGAATCGACGGAGATATCGTTGCTGATTTTAACACTACTCGCGGATGCTAGAGTTTTGACTTTATCAGCACGCTTCCACTTCACACTCAACAGGTCTTTGCCAGATAGTTTCTTCGCAAACTCTTCCCCAACTGAAAATAAATTATGAACGTTGACCGAGGAATCCGCTATGACGCCAGTGACAATGTTTCTCAATGATTTATCTCCGTCAAATGGTGAGATGGGCTGCAGTCGTGCAAGAATGCGACGTGTGTCACTGATATTACGTGACATTCTTGACGTTTTGGCTTCTTTATGTTGTTCGCTAGTGACTTATGCTGTGTGAGTAAGAGTTTGCATCGCCAGATTATACTCGGAGCATGCTGGCATTGAGAGCACCCACAAAGATCGTTGCATCTCTGACATTCCAGTCCCATGGGTTAGACCTCCAGTGGATTTTAGCGATCTTATCAGAACCTGCTCTATGACTAGATCAGAAGACAACCCAGCCCAATAACGGTTGTTTCTTCTAATAACTCCGAACCCATTTTGAAAGCTTTCGTGAACTGTTGGATTAACCGATGGCAGCGTTAACATTGTTTGCAGGTACAAGCATGTCGACTTCAAATAATTGAAGTGTCCTGCTGCAGCGAATATGGGAATGCACTCTGCTATAGCATCAAGGTGATCCTCCCAGCTTCCTGTTCGGTCTGCTGCCACAAGTTTCCTTGCTGTAGTCAACATGCGCTGGTATGCAAGCCACAACTGACTTGTTTTTGATGTGTTAATAAGTTCTGACTTTCGTTCTTCTATTTTTTTCTGGGCTTCTTGAAGAAGAGGTGAAGAACTAGCTCCAGTTACATTAATCTCACCCGACATCAGACTCTGGTAGAGAGAGTAAGCATTGTTGATAGTTCTGTGTATTCCGTTATTGGTCTCCAGAAAAACATTCTCCACAAGCAATGCACTTAATGCGAGGTCAACCATCATGTGCGCACGGAAGGCTCTTGCTACGGACTTGCCACTTAACATATGTACAACCGAATTTTCTCCATAAGCCTCATGCAAGATTTCACGTAAGCCTGAACCATCCATCAGGGAACCAATTGCTCCTAGAAGGTTCATCAGAGTATGAAATGAGCCCAACAGGAGAACCGTGTCCTTAATACTGGTGTTATGTGCTCTGTCATGCAGGATACGTGAAGCTTTCCAAAACAGTGGTTGGTCTAAGGTGATGATTGGTGTGAATTTATATTTTCTCGCAAGATTATTCAGGTACACTAAAGTGGAATAGATGCATGACATATCAGATGGAGGGAGGTCAATAATCGGTAAGCAGAAAACAGTGGATTTCCCTGGATGATGAAGAGATGGATGTGCGTGAATGGCCTGCATCATTCCTGACCAGTTTGGACTGCGTGAAGGAAAGTGCCAGGAAAGTTTCCACAAAATGTCCAGGGAGCTTTCGTTCGGTGATGGTGCTGTTACCAGTTCACAGTTGACCTTTTCAAGAATAGCCCTGCCTTCAGTGTATGCATGAATGGGAACACTTGCAAGGGACTTCACATCAGCATCAGAGACAGGCTTCCGAAGAATGGTTAGACTGGTAGTAGTGGATGGAGTAATGGCCGCCAACATTCCCATACCATGGAATGTGCCTAAACCACTCAGCGTTTGGAGATTATGGTCTACATTATCCGCTGCAAAGAGGAGAGTCTGGTCTGCTGACATTTCGGTCACACGATTACCAAATGTACTTGCAGCACAGCGTTCAAACCGCTGCACTTCCGCGTATGAAGAGCAAAATCTCAGGTGATGTAGCGTGTCAATCAGGTGTTTCGATCGATAGTGGTGGTGCAGCTGCACAGCAACACCTAACTGCAGAGGAGCTAATATAGCTCTTGGTCTGGTTGCTTGCATCAAACACTGGCCAATCGATGCTATTTTGGTTTCATTGTCCTTTCCGGCAAAAAGTGTGGCACAGAATAGTTTAAGGCTAGGAATGCACTGAAGGGATTCCTGAATGGTCAACTCGCTGGGTAAAGGATATGTATCACTTCCAGATTGTAGTTTGGATTTTATGTCGCGTTTGATCAGTCGAGCTGCGGTTTCTATGATTCTATGTTTTTCCTTTTCTTCATCATACTCTCGTGGCAAATCACGATATACCCGTAGAATGTGATTGGCAGTTTCTCGAAGTGTAATGAAGTCGTTTTTTCCACTGTCACTAGAAATTATAATTTTGTCACCGAAGTACTCCATTAGTTGACGCTTCATGTGCCGTCTGTCATATGCAATGTGATCAGTCCCTTCTTTTTTCAAGGTTTCTTCTTCTTTTTCTACAAGTTGGGCACAGGGGACACAAACGATACGTCGTTGGCAAGGGGGTTCCATAAGCTTTCCAATGCGGTATGCTCTATGTCTGTGACAATTAGGGAGGATGCTAGATCTAAGAAACATAAGTTAGACCACTGTAAAAAATATACAGAGTGACCTCCTTGGTCCGCGGTTCCGAATTTTTATCTCCCTTACTGTTGAACCTACGTCCTTCGTTTTTTAATGTTATTGTTACCAATATCTGGTCTACGCGTGAGAATTTTTCTGAAGGCGTATGAGGACGTACAGTGTTGCAAGGGTCCAAGAAATATCAATTTAGAAGAGAAAAAACAAAAAAAATCTACTTTCTTCTTCTTCTTTTTCTAGGGGTTGGGCATGATGGGCACAAAAGTCACTTCGTTGGCATTTGTTGTCTATGAGCGTTTCAACGAGGTATCATTCATGTTTCTGTGTCAATTAAGAGGACTACTAGAGCCGCCAACGTAAAGGTCTACGATTTTTTCGAAAAACCATGGTCCGCCATTTTGAAACCCGTTTTTGGAAGTGTTCCCGTGGTCCGATTTTGTCGGATTTTGGATATTTTCATCAGGTGGGGTACCTAAACAAAATACAGGTGTAAAACTAAAGGTTGCAATTTTGCCCAGGTTGAGGGTAAAATTGCTCTAGATTTCCTGGACTATTAATAAATATATAAAATTTACCATGGTTTGGTATATTGTCTACTGAATTTTCATTTTTTCTGTTTTATCTACATAGTTTATATCTGTTTATGTGTATTATTATATAATTTCTGTGTAATCTGTTCATTTTCTATTATGTTCAATATATTTGATTTCTTAATAATACATTATGCTTGATTTAATAGCTATTGAATCGAGGTTATGTCGTAACTTTATTTTATAATTTAGTTTGTATCAAAGTTATGTGCTATTTTAATTTATTTTATTTTATTTATTTTTGTTTTTATTTATTTTTTTTGTATTTGGTCGAGATGATCTGATGTATTTTTAATTTGTTTTGTTTTGTTTGTATTTCTCTTGTAATCTTTTATTGTATATTATTGTATATATGAACATTTTGGCTTCGGCTGTGGTCTTTATTATTAATAAATTCAAATTATTATTATTGTTATTATTATTATTATTATTATTATTATTATTATTATTATTATTATTATTATTATTATTATTATTATTATTATTATTGGAAAATGAATTGAAATCCTTCAGTTTAACCCACCATTATGCCCTTTAGGCTATAAGAGAGACAGAACATTAAGGAAAGTGAATGGGTGGAATGAAATGTGGGAGGAAACGGGAGTATCCCAAAAAAAACACGGACACGATGTCGTCTACTGCAAACTTATTTGTTAAGGGATCGAAACATTGACCCCACGCACCAGAAATAAGCACTCTTCCATTAATCAGTGCTCCCTTTATTATTATTGAACTTTCAGACTATACTATGCAATTAGTATTGGAAATCTTACAGAACGACTACATGAGTCTATCTTTTAAGAGATATCAGAGCAAAAGCAACAAAACGTATCGAGAATTGTTTGTTTTTTATTTAATATTTATTTGGTGACGGGAGGGGGTGATTGATTCTGTGTTCTAACAATTGATTTCGACTCATCCTTTTACCCTTTTCTCAAGCTGAATGTTGATCACCATAAATGAGTAAATTAGTGAAAGAGATCACAAATAGCGTCAACTGGTTTCTTGGAATTAATTGAGCATATCAAATAAAGATAATATCTTCACCCACATCTCTCTACTAAATCTGAAAATGATAGATATTTACTGGTTTCAACATTTTTTTTCTATATAGCAAAACTAGCAAGAGATATTACAAAGCGAATTTTTGAAATCGATTTAGCGTCCCAACAGCAAGTTTTATTTAATTCGTTAACTCTCTAGTTGAAACGAAAGTTTTATAAAACTAATCAATTCTGGTTTTGACATTGATCGCAATTGAGTGCAAACGGAAACATTTGAGCACCTCGGAAAAACATAATGTCACATTTTGTAAATTGAAAGTAACCTGGGAAAGAAGGTTCAACGTTCCCATTCACTCCAATGGAATGGCACATATCAAACAAGTTTCACCTGCCATCTGGAGGTATATTTCCAAAATTGAACTAACTACAGGTTCTAAGTTCAATTCCTTTCCATTTCACCTAATAATTTAATTCTGTCGGAAGGGGCTGTTACCATTATGTTACAGGAGCCGCTGATACAGCGAGAAGCAGTTTTCAGGAATCAGTTCAGCTTCCAAGAATATGTTTTATTTCCTTTGTTAACAAGCTATTCAAACCAAAAGTACAAGTAATTAAAAGAATTCAGTTATCAATGCCTACAATCAAAGAAAAGAATACCCCGATATATAGTGATATTGTTTAAAAGTAAATTAAGCTTCTGAAGAAAGGATAATATCTTCACTCTCTTCTCTACTAAAATCAGAAGAGATAGACATCTACTACTACTACTTACAGTTTCAATATCACCCTCCATAAAGCAAAATGTGTCCAGAGAAAAATCTTTTGTCTTTTTTTTAATCAATTGAGCATGTCAAGAATAAATTACATGCCATCTGTAACCTTCAATTCGAACCGGAAGTGGTAGAAATTATTAATGCCGTACCAACATGGATCACCATAGAACCGAAACGGCAACAAATAACGACCTTTTTAAAAAAAAATCCTCAACATCCCTAGAAAAGACAATTTTCATCTTCATCTCCTTACTAAAACTGAAAGTGGTAGATCTTTATTACTACTTTTGCTTTCACTACTCTCTAGAGCAAATATTGTAAAAAGTAACGAGAAGCAGTTTTCTGCATTCGATTGCTAAAGAAAGTGTCCAAAGTACAATGATGGTGTTTCAACTCCAAGTTTATTTCTCTAGTGCTAGCGGAAGTTGTGGAAATGTTCCAGTTTAAATAGTTATCTTCAAATTAAAAAAAGAAAAGTTGAGAGTAGAAAAGGTCAAAAAAAATTTCAAAATTCGGATTCCGGAAAATTTATTTTTTGGAATCGGAAATTCCATTTTCCAGGTTTCGTAAAAAAAATCCGGAATCCTGAAAAATTCCTGAATTCGGAAAAAATCCAGAACTCGGGAGTAAATCCAGAATTTAGGAATTTTTCCGAAATTGGAATTTTTAAAATTCCGGGATTTTTACAATTTTCCTTTCGAGATTCCGGAAAGTAAAATTTCCAGAGTTGACCATCCCCAGTTTAGAGACAACAGAAAATGGATTTTTGATACTGTTTCAACGTCCCACAAATATACTCTATCTCTGACCTTATTCCTATATTGTTGCTTGAAGTTTTAGATCTACTACGAATAGTCCCGGGTAGCGTTGTCACTAACGGTCTCGCCTTTGCTTCGAGAACTTTTGAGCTCCATTCCCGTTGGGAACACCAGGTCGAAAAAGTATAAACAGCTTTTTCAAGCCATAGGTAGCGTCTTGTTGGCCACGGTGTTGTTTGCCAAGACTCAATTTTGTTCTTGTTTGCCATCATTTTGCCACAGTCTTAACATTCCGATCTTATCAGATCTGATTATCTTGTAGATACACAAACACTTGGAGTAAAAGGAAAGGTTGAGAACATTAACCTCTAACCAAATGAATACAAAACACCATTAATATCACAAAAGCTTAGTAAATTGATAGCCCTATAATTGCATTTTCTGTGTTAACGTATTTTTTAATATCGACTTCTGTTACATACGGTTCTGTTTTTCGTTATGTTACGTGACTAAAGAACTGAATTGTAAATATTTCACAAAAATTAAACGAAATATTTGTTTTACGTCCCACGATTATTCCGTGTAAGCTAAAGGATATGTTTATGATGATGATGAGAATGAATAAAAATAGTATATTGAAGAAAGTGGGAGGAAACAGAAGAACTTAGAGAAAACTCACATGGTGTTTGCCCACCTTAAAGTTCACTTCGCGCGAGCTGGAATAACCACCAGAGTTGAATGCTTTACCACTGAGCCATCTTTGCTCCTACATGCTTCAGAAATATATACGACAGAAAAAGTTCATATAGACTTATGGCGAAAAGCGCATAGTTTCAGAGCTAGAGCTGTCCAAAATAGCGGAAACGCCAAATTTCAGGAGGCCCAATTTCGAATTCGAGAGACTGTGGGTGGTGGTTCTTCTCTACGTAAAGAAGTCACGCATACGCAATCCAAAAATGCATATTTCATTAATGTTCAATGGGTGTACAGATTACTCCCTGCAGGGTGAAATTCCCAGACATACCATCAACCGAATTTTGATGGTATCTACAGACCACATCTGCGACAATCACAAGTCAGATAAGGAGGGGTAACAATGTCCTCCAGCAAGAGGGATGAGGGTCGGGAAGTTTTATTTTAAATTGTACTTCAATTTGTGGAAGAAGAACAGACTGTTTACCTACCAGAAGCTTGCATTTCTTGAGTATTATATTCATTAAATATGAAATTCTAGTTAAATTGGGTCTTATTTTTACGTCATTTTTTTTACATCCGAAAATATCCTTCTAGATATTTTTAGGCCTTTTCTTAGGTCCCTTCCAGGCTATTATAGGTCTTCAACTTCCGAGCCCTAGTAATTACTATAACACCATATCACATTTGGTTCACACTCCTAGGCCGTTCCTATTAGAATCTTGTCCTCTGTGTTCTGTACAAATTGCATGTTGTCCATGAGGAAAAATATAAATCCGAAATAAAACACTGCTATTAACTACTGAAATTTATGTATATAAAATACAATCTGATAATATGGTATGTATTTTATTGACAACTGTAATCTATTATATGATAAATTCTCGTGTTTTGTAAGCTAATGAACAGGTAAATTTATGAAATGAAAATATTCATACAGTACTAAATCTTATCAGGAAAGGGCCGATTTCACTATCTTACTAGGAAAGACCCATTCTTCCAGCTTCCTGTTACCTACTGTTTCTCTGCTACGGCGATCGTTGCTGAAACGGAAATCGTATCCCCCCTCATGTCCACATTTTGTTTGAGTTTATCTGAAGTATTCATTAAGTTTACAGGTTCTATTCTGTCCAAAAGGTCTAATGGGTGAAAAGGTCCAAACAACCCAAACAACTCGTAC
Source organism: Thermobia domestica (assembly GCF_964235325.1). NCBI lineage: Eukaryota > Metazoa > Arthropoda > Insecta > Zygentoma > Lepismatidae > Thermobia > Thermobia domestica. The sequence goes on along the minus strand of NC_137461.1, from coordinate 147,830,286 downwards.
TATCACAAAGAATGTAACGGGTTAATAGCAGTAGCGACTCGTTGTCTGTACAAGCACCGGTTGCAATGTTGCAATATCAAAGGTATGTAGGTACGCGCAAGTGTTCCACTCCCCCAGCATTCTCGAGTCTTATCCAAAAAAATCAGGAAATATGAAGAGGTAAGTTTTTTAAGCTCTATTTGCATATTATTGATTAAATTATTTCTCTAATATTGATTTAATATATAAGCTATTTTCTTTTTTTCAAACAACCACTATCAATGTACGTTTATACACTATTTATATACAAAACCTCTACACTCGTGTTATTGAACACGAGATAAATCGAATATATAGTAGGTGTTGCAAGCCATGAACGATGGCGTTAATCCAGAAAGTAGAAAAAAGGCAAGAAAATTGCATGCACGCAGTAAAACAAATTTATTTAATTATATAAACTATGCATTGTTTTAGAATGGAAGGTCTTTCTTCGATCTTTTGGGCTTCAAAGTTTTTCTATGACTTTATTGAAATCTGAAATGCTGCTCGCCAAGTTTCTCTGAATAGAAAGCATCGCCACCGCAAATATTTTCCGCTTTATTTTCTTTAGGGTCCAGAAACACCTCTCTCCTCCGACAATATGCATTTTGTTAGCATTTCTTTGTATAAATATACGGTACAAAAAGTCCATTTTCAGAAACCATGTATTTTTGTCTGTAAAGAAGCATGACATTTAAGATGTTTTCCTTCGAAAATGAAAAAAAAAATAGTTTAACATTCCAGCAAATTAGGCTAAAGAAGACAGATAAGTATTGGAAGTAAATGATTTGATATTAATTTATGCTCTCCGCCGGAAATCGAACACGGAATCATGTGCACGAAAGACACAGAGCTAGGAATTAGACCAGTAGTAAGACATTTTCTTCTTCGAGACTCGATCGACCCCCCCCCCCACAATAGGATTTTTTTTTTTAAATAAAACTTATCCCAAGAATTTTCACCTTTGTATACTATTATAAATGTTAAATAAAATCTATTGACTTCGAACGACCGCCCCCCAAACTTTCAGCCTGGATCCGTCCCTGCTAATACCAGACTTATATTTGTTCTTTGCGAGTTTATGTTTTGTGAGTAACTTCTTTCTTCCAAGCGTCTGTATCTCCCTCACCCTATCAATTGAGTCAAGCGCTGCTAAGCGGAGGAATTCGTAACTATTACAGAAGCTGACCAGTTACGCAAGAAAGTGCAACCGCAAGAGAGCAATACGGGAAGATAGGAGCGATGCAACAATAAATCCACTTCCCCATGTTAAGAGATAGGAGCTCACTGCCATATGCTCAATGTTACTGCTTCCAGTGGCAACGTTCGCTGTCACTAGAAATGTAAATCTCTCTCTTTCTTTCCGTTTTTTAATTGACTTCTTTCAGAAATGCATCAATACTGTTTTGCGCTTAAGAGCAAAGATTTATTTTTCACTGATACACTACTTTAATACTTAAAAATATTTTTAGTATTAAAAAAAATATCCGGTTGCACAACCATGCAACATATAGTACTAGCCGCCGCTGGTTAATAGAGTCCAATCAGGCCAGGTTGACTCATACTGGAAAACTGCAATATCAATTTAATGGGCGAGTGGGGAAGCATCCAGAATCAGTTTTATTTTCCATGCACAAGTACATAAATTGGCAACTCTTGTTCTCCTACGTCACCCGCTGCGATTTTTTCTCATTGACTTCCTCTCTGCTTTTCCCAGATAATAAAACTACATTCTTAAGTCACACAAGGTCAGTTGGAAATGATTCTGTTGATCAGTGACGACGCCCGGGAACAAGAGAGCGGAAACTAATTATGCCTCCCGCTCCAAGACGAGGAAAGTCAAGTAATTTAAAACTACCCTTTTCAACACACACACACACACACACAAAAATATACTTGTCGTTCCAAAAGATGTATCTATCCCTCTGTGCCCATCAAGAAAGTAAAGCTGTCGTCTTTATTTGTTCTATTATAATACGCTCAAATTCGAAGAATCTGTCCGTCAGTGCCTCCAGTCGAACTCAGTATGTTTATTAATATTCTCGATATTAATTTTATAAACTTCACTCATGTCATACCGTTTTAAGTATTTTAAAAAAAGCTAATCGCCTGACGTAAAACTAATAACAAATATTACTTTCTACAATTATCTTAATACTGCTACATAATAATAATAATAATAATAATAATAATAATAATAATAATAATAATAATAATAATAATAATAATAATAATAATAATAATAATAACTAATTCTAACTAACTAATTAACTCTATGGCCTATGGAACCCAGAGGTTCAATGCCGCGTTCACAAAATCTCTCCACTGACTTCTATCCTTAGCTAACTACATCCAGTTTCTACTTTGTATTCCTTTTTCTGCCAGATCCATCTTAATATTGTCCTCCCATCTGCGCCTAGGTCTTCTTAATGGTCGTTTTCCGATTGGTCTTCCAGTCAAGACTTTGAAAGCGTTTCTACTTTCTTCCATCCTGGCTACATGACCTGCTCACCTGAGCCTCCTAGACTTGACGACCTTAACAATGTTGGGTAAACCGTATAAATTATGTAGTTCCTCGTTATGAAGTTTCCGCCATTCCCCATTCCCCATTCCCGTTCCTCTTGGGTCCGAATATTGGTCTAAGGATCTTGTTCTCAAATACTTTCAGTCTATGTTCTTCCCTCAGAGTAAGCGACCATGTTTCGCAACCATACAGAACAACAGGCATTATTATAATTTTGTATATTTTAAGCTTCAAATTCCTCGACAGAATTCGCGACGACAAGAGATTTTGAACCGAATAGTAACAAGAATTCCCTGCTTTCAGTCGACATTTAATTTCTCCGTGAATATGATTTTCGTATGTTAACATTGATCCTAGATATTTGAAACTATCCACTTTATCAAAAGTATTATTTAATATTTTAACGCATCCACAATTTGCCGCATTACGGTCCGATGCACTTCCATGTATTTAGTTTTCTCTGTATTTACTTCTAAACCCATGTCCCTGCGAGCGTTTAATAAGATCTCTGCATTTCTTTCTATTGTTCTCCTATCATCCCCTATTAAATTTACATCATCAGCATATGCCATAACCTGGTGAATACCGTTCAACTGTAGGCCCTGGTTGCTATCTTTGATTTTCCTTATAGCGTATTCAAAAACATAGTTAAATATTAATGGCGACAACGCATCTCCTTGTTTCAGGCCATTTTCGACGTGAAAGCTCGTGGACAAAAATTTTCCTACTCGGACTTTGCTTTGGGATTCATTTAAACATATCTTAATTAATCTAATTAGCTTTCTCGGTATTCCAAGTTCCGTAAGAACGTTGTATAATGTTTCTCTCCTGACCGAGTCGTACGCCTTTCTAAAATCAATAAATAGTTGATGTACCGGGGTATTGTATTCCCACTTTTTTCGAGTATTTGGCGAATGGTAAATATTTGGTCGATAGTTGATCGATTTCGTCTAAATCCGCACTGATAATCTCCAATAATTTCATCTGCGTATGGGGTCAATCTTGCTAATAGAATATTTGAAAGTATTTTATAGGATGTTGACAGAAGAGAAATGCCTCGATAATTATTACAGTCAGTTTAGTCGCCTTTCTTGTGAATAGGAACAATGATTGATTCTTTTCACTCTTGTGGCAATTCTTCCTTGTTCCAGATAAGGAGAATGAGTTTCTGTACCTTGTTACACAATTTTTCGACTCCAGCTAAAATTAACTCAGCCGGAAATAATAATAATAATAATAATAATAATAATAATAATAATAATAATAATAATAATAATAATAATAATAATAATAATAATAATAATAAACTTTTTAAATAGAAATGTATCAGGCTGTTAATAGTGGTAATTCCAAGCAATTAACAGTTTTACTAATAGTTGTCGCTATCTGCTTAACGCTAATAAATGTAGAAAACTACATATTCCTGACGATTAAATTGCATCTTTAAAACTTGTGGTTTCAATTACATTAAAATAGAACAAGGTTCTTAATCATATTTAAAGTTGATCATTATTATTTGTATATTTTTTACAGTAATATATTGTGGAGATTTAGTTACAAATTCAACTGCGTTGATTCATTTTATTATTTGAAAACAAATAGTGATTAATTTCAACATGAACCTGCTTTGGTTTCATTATTAAAACAATGACAATAGCTATGTTTAGGTTTGAGCATCGGTGATTTACTGAATGTAATCCGCAAGTTAGTTGGTCGGACAGATTAAGGAAAGAAAAACAATGTTAAACGTAGACAATTGGAACTTTCATTCAAGATCACAATTTTAACCTATATCATACAGCAAGCTGAAGGCTTGGTGATATCTGTAAATACCACTACTTCTAATAATAATAAAAATCTGAAGTACTTACTGTTATATATTCCAATAACTGTGTCACTTCTATATAATTTATATGTCCGATATTAGTTGCTAGCAGAAACAAGATCTCCTATCAATAAAATAGTAACAAAAGATTAGGAAAAGCAATAAGTTAAAAGAAGAAGACGGTAGGAATTCAAAGTCTAACCCTTTGTTGATAGCGTTATCTTTCTTTGTCAAGCTACCAGGGCTGGGTAGATTGTTTCTCAGCTGTTAAAAGAGAATAAATGAAATATAAATGTATTCACTCTGAGAGAATACAATATATCTATATTGCAGTCAATCACTTAAAAGTTATTATTTTACAGTTAAAGTTACTATAATATTTTATCCAGGGGTAAAAGTGGATCTGACAAGGTGGCGGGACGGTAGGTAGCGGCATGATGCCACGCCGTTCCCCCTGCCTATCTTTGCCCGTTGTAGTTTTTTAGGAACTGTGGCGACGCAGAATATATCTTTTCGAGGTGTGGGGACGGCATACCCCCGCGTTCCCTCCGCACTTTTACACGTCATTTTAGCTGGATGTAGAAGAAACATCTGTTAAGATTGTTAAGGTAATGAGTGTATAACATAAGAGTTTAAATGAAGTAATAAACAGGGTGGTTTGGTTATATATAGACAAACTAGAGATGATGACAAAAGACATTACACTAAGCAATATATATATATATATATATATATATATATATATATATATATATATATATATATATATATATACAGTAAACCCTCGTTAGCACGAATTCCAAGGGACTGAAAAATCAGGAGTTCGTGTTAAAAAAATTCGTGTTAACCGGGGACCCAAATTTTATTATTCAAATACATTTTCTCCATACATACTTACTACAGTATACAGACTATACATATCACTGCAATATATTATAATTGTCATAGAAAACAGTAGAGATGGTATCGAGACGAGACTGAGTAGTCTCGGTCTCGTCTCCGTTCCAAATTCGAGACGAGACGAAGACTCTTCTCCGTCTTGATACCATCCACAGAATTGTATCGAGACGAGGCTGAGAGTTTCGGTCTCGTCTCGATTTCGAAAAGCACGGCTCAGTCTCAAATTCGAGTTAAGATCGAGATCGAGACTAGTTTCGGTTTCGGTACCGTCCTCTGAAAAGTGAAAACTCTACAGTAAGGTTATTATCATATCTTCGAAAATTAGAAAAAAAAGTTTCCACGCAGAAAATCCAGGTCAAGTTATAAAATTGATAACTCCGCTAGCAGGTTAAGTACCGCTAGTAACGGAAAGGTATTTATGACTGCTGTCACCAGTTTGGAGTTACAGGGGAGAGAAGATGTTTTGTCTCGAGCTGTCACCAGCAGCTCGTCTGCCAAGCTCCTGCATGTTCAGCGCTTGACGGAGGACAGAATCAACACCTCATAAGAGAGGAAAGATACCTGTTTCTGGTTTTTCTCTTATTTACAAGACAATTTTCGTCTGTATAAATACTGTATGACAAAAACTGATCTCGAGTGAAAACTGAAATAAGAAAAATGATCTGAAAAAACAAAACAAAGGATTGAAAGTTTGTGTTAAATGAAAACCTTTACTGACTCAAGGGGCTAAAAATTAGTTCGTAATTCGTGCTAACCGAAATTCGTGTTAACCGATAAAACTTCCTATAAGATAACGTACAGCGATGCCGGGACCGAAATTTTGTTCGTCCTAACCGAGTGTTCGGCTTAAGCGAGTTCGTGTTAACGAGGTTATACTGTATATATATATATATATATATGAACATGGGTCAAATAAGGCCTCGTTTTTACGTTCGAGGCATAGAAAAATAATCTAAGGCACTGGTAAGTACCGAATAATCACGAACATGGGAATATGTTACTATCGGGTGAAAAGATTACACAGTACACTACACCTGAAAATGCAATAACGTACAGATAGGTGCAAAGCGATTGCCGCACAACGGGATACCCTTAGAAAATTGAAAATATCTAACATAAAATAGCGTATAGAAAAAACAATAAATTATATACTGAGATCGACAAACAGTCACAAAGTACAATCAGAAGCCGCAACAAAATGCAAAGAGGAATTTCCAGACAGTGCAAGATCACACAAAACTAGAAAAAGGATTCAGCGTGATCACCGAGACACGAGATATGAGCACTCCAAAACAACCAGTATACACCACAGGAACGTTACAACACTGGCATGTGACGACGAACGTGAATCCAGTGATTCGATCTGCACATAGGAAAAACATAATTCTGGACCCAGGTACTATATCATAAAAGAAAACTACAGTTACGGATTCCAGAAACATGAGCAAGCTGGAAATATGCAACCGACAACGGCCAGACAAACCACCTAATCTCATACTTGTACATCTCACTTGTCGTATAAAGGTAACTAAAAAATTCCTGTCTCTTTTATACCTACCCCATTCGAAAATCGATATGTCACCTAAGACGTACCTGGAAGATCAAAGATAGTACCCCTCAGCATCGACGACCTCCTGCCAACGTTCTGGAAGGCTATGATTTCTATCCAGGTGGACCATGAAGCGAAGAAGGTATCAAGTGCATTTTGCACCTCTACTAGGGATTTGAACAAATCCTCTACTAGGGATTTGTTCAACTACCGGTACACTGTCCACGTAGCCACGATACCCTCACCAAAGTCCTGGTATATCTTCCGCCCAGCTGCATAGTGGTACTAAACTTGGAGAAAGCGGACAAAAATAGTTTATTACGAAACTATGGAAGATGATAGACGTCTCTCTATTGTTCTATACGTAATTGTCCTTTCTAAATCGATTACAACTACCGTGAAAATGACTTGAAGAACCCCTGCTGCAATACGTGCTGTTATATATACAGGTGGTCCAAAAGTGTGGAAACCCCTTGCATAAATGTCAAATACTGCAAAATATAACCAAAAAAACAATGTAGAGCATTAATAAAGGTAAAGAGAAATTGGGGAGGACACAGAACAATGAAAGCCACCATCTTGAAATCCATCATCGTGAATCATACATACAGTTTATAAATTGAAAACATAACATGTTGACGCCTTATGTGAATCGGGCATTCCTAAACAGTACAAGTTATGGCAGGTGTTAATATACATCCAAGAAGCGGTTAGAGGTTCAATGTGTTCTCTTGCTAATTGTACACGCAGCTAATAAAAAGACGGTGTAAAATAAATGTGTGTTTGGCCTTAGTATACAATATTAAAGTTTGCGGTTTTGCATTGAAACAATATTCGAAGAAACACTAGTACTTACTGGAATGTAATTTAGTTCAGGATTACGTTGTTTCGGTAAGATTAAAAGATTCAGTATAGAATCTTCTTATATACTACTGCACTAACGTGTATTATACAGCAGCTCCACATGACTGATAGTTTATCACTGCAATATGTATGAGGCTTTCCCTACAACTTTGATTCAAGGATGAAAGGCAATCGAAATTACGTACAACACAATAAGCCTTTCCCAATTGTAAGGCTCAAATAGCGAATCTCGATTGCAACCACAACAACATTATTCATCACGCATTTCTAGTTAGATGGGGCCTTCAGCTGCACTTGGCTGCTGCTACTTCCAATGCTCAACCTTTGTATTACTCATGGTCAACTCAATGAACTTTATTTTGCAGATAAGCAAGGATAAGCTTTGACTGCAAAGCTACCAACATCAGCATATATTTGTAACTTTTCGGTAATACTAACAATCTATCATATAAATGATATGACAATGGAAAACAAATAAAACTCTTCACTAAACAGACAGTATTTGAGTCCAATGTACTGTCCAACCGCTTTCATTGACCTCAGAAATGATATAAATGGTTAAACATACCATACTCTTTAGTTCATTTTTTATTGATTTTTTCATTTGTTCATGCATTTTATAACTCTAACTCTATGGCCTATGGAACCCGGAGGTTCAGTGCCGCGTTCACAAAAGCTCTCCACTGACTTCTATCCTTAACTAATTGCATCCAGTTTCTACTTTGTATTCCTATCTCTGCGAGATCCATCTTAATATTGTCCTCCCATCTGCGCCTAGGTCTTCCTAATGGTCGTTTGCCTATGGGTCTACCAGTCAAGACTTTGAAAGCGTTTCTACTTTCTTCCATTCTAGCTACATGACCTGCCCACCTAAGCCTCCTAGACTTGACGACCCTAACAATGTTGGGTAAACCGTATAAACTATGTAGTTCCTCGTTACGAAGCTTCCGCCATTCCCCATTCTCGTTCCTCTTGGGTCCGAATATTCTTCTCAGGATCCTGTTCTCAAATACTTTCAGTCTATGTTCTTCCCTCAGAGTAAGCGACCATGTTTCACAACCATACAGAACAACAGGCATGATTATCGTTTTATATATTTTAAGCTTCAAATTCCTCGACAGAATTCGCGACGACAAGAGATTTTGAACCGAATAATAACACGAATTCCCTGCTTTCAGTCGACATTTAATTTCTTCGTGAATATGATTTTCGTCTGTTAATATTGATCCTAAATATTTGAAAGTATCTACTTTATCAAAGGCATTATTTAATATTTTAACGCCTCCACAATTTGCCGCATTACGGTCCCGACGCACTTCCATGTATTTAGTTTTCTCTGCATTTACTTCTAAACCCATGTCCCTGCGAGCGTTTAATAAGATCTCTGCATTTATTTCTACTGTTCTCCTATCATCCCCTATTAAATTTACATCATCAGCATATGCCATAACCTGGTGAATGCCGTTCAACTCTAGGCCCTGGTTGCTATCTTTGATTTTCCTTATGGCGTATTCCAGCACAAAGTTAAATAATAATGGCGACAACGCATCTCCTTGTTTCAGGCCATTTTCGACGTGGAAGCTCGTGGACAAAAATTTTCCTACCCGGACTTTACTTTGGGATTCACTTAAACATATCTTAATTAATCTAATTAGCTTTCTCGGTATTCCAAGTTCTGTAAGAATGTTGTATAATGTTTCTCTCCTAACCGAGTCGTAAGCCTTTCTAAAATCAATAAATAGTTGATGTACCGGGGTATTGTATTCCCACTTCTTTTCGAGTATTTGGCGAATGGTAAATATTTGGTCGATAGTTGATCGATTTCGTCTAAATCCGCACTGATAATCTCCAATAATTTCATCTGCGTATGGGGTCAATCTTGCTAACAGAATATTTGAAAGGATTTTATAGGATGTTGACAGAAGAGAAAGGCCTCGATAATTATTACAGTCAGTTTTGTCGCCTTTCTTGTGAATTGGAATAATGATTGATTCTTTCCACTCTTGTGGCAATTCTTCCTTGTTCCAGATAAGGAGAATGAGTTTGTGTATCTTGTTCCACAATTTTTCGCCTCCAGCTAAAATTAACTCAGCCGGAATTTCATCTACACCCGGAGATTTGTGTTTCTTCAATTTCTTTATAGCGGCTTCCACTTCTATTCGATTGGGTTCTGGAATATACGGTTCTGCGGTGTGTATCTCCTTTTCTCCACGCACATTAGTTTTTGGCTGCGTGTTCAGCAAATCGTCAAAGAAATCTTTCCATCTATTTAAGAGGCTATCCGTATCGGTGAGAACTGTTCCGTCAGATTTCTTTAATATATAAGCACGAGGTTGATAGCCTTTCTTAAATTCGCTGATCCCCTTATACATGTCCCGAATATTTTTATTTTTACTATTATCTTGAAGTTCCTTAATTTTAGCTTTCAAAAAACCCGTTTCTTTGTTCTAAAAGTTTTGGAAGTTTCCCGCCTGATATCTGCGAAATTTTGTGTAGTTGTTTCATTCGGATTTTGTAGCCACCGTAATTTTGCCTGTTTTCTCTTCTCTGCTAGTTTAATGCATTCTTGGTCAAACCATGGTTTGTTCCTACGTATTTCCGCGTGTCCCAATTTTTCTATTGCTGAACTTTTAATACTATCTCTAATTTCAATCCAAGTATCCTCAACACTAGTGCACTCCGAGAACAGCGAAAATAATCCTATGTCATGAAACTCTGGGTTTGGAAGCAGGAGAGATATTTATAATCAATTATCAATACCGATTTCATAGGCGACGAAGTTGACAAAATCGATTTTTGACCGCTTTTTCTGTTTCCGACCACTGTGCGCTGCAGCGGCGTTTGACCCCAGTTTGAACACGTACATCAACACGCCCTTATGACGCTCTGTGGAGGTTCAATATTTACTCTGCCCTTACGCAAGTTCAAGCTGTAGCTGATCTGCTCTCAACCGAGTACTATTTTGGATATACTCACACAAACAACTGTTATTCGCCTTATCTTCATTTGCATTCAACTCACGATGTGAAGACCACTTGAACATAAAGCCTCCACAAAAAGCAACAGAACTTTCTTGATTACTTTTATAATAAAAATAGTAAACTTCCAAATTTCTCTTAATATTTCTGTGCAATTGTAATATATACAATCTCAATAGAGAAAACTCTCTTAATGCTTCGTATACTTCCAAAATACCAAACATAAGTTTTACCACGTAAAGAAAAATATTTATGTGTAGACATAGACTACCAATCCATGTTCTTAAAACATTTTTCTCATAAATTATTATCCTAAGGATATGGCAACTCAATATTTTCAATATTCTGAGCTCAGTGATTTTTTCAAGAACGGATTATCAGATTCATTTTTTGTATATTCTCTTTATTCCAATATATATATATATATATATATATATATATATATATATATATATATATATATATATATATATATATATATATTGGATTAAAGAGAATATACAAAGGATATATAAATCTGGTAAAGAATGGAAAAGTGATAATATTAAAATGAGGCTTGAAAATGAGCCAGAACCTTCCTTGAAAATTCGCAAAAACTTTTAGCTGTAAAGGCACGAACTCGGAACCATTGTTTCCAAACTAAATTTACAAATAAATCAGAAATGGTCTTGGTCTTAAGGGCTGCTGTGGCATAAGTTTCTCTGCCAACACTTTTGGAACAGCTCGACTTTGCTTTCTCTTTTAAAATACTTCTCCCACTGAAAGAAAATTCTTGGTCTATCCAAACAGGACTCCAGAAAACATTAGAACTGTGATAAGGATGCCTATCTAAGATCATTTCCAGGAGAGAGGTAAGGTTTAAGGAAAAATTACAATATCTCTTTTTGGGAAAATAAACTGGCCCATAAGATAGACATTGACTAATAAACAAAACAGTCTCTCTCTTCGAGACCAGAAATTGGCCTTTAATAATTAGGCCTTGCCCTAATAAACGGTTTGGCTATAAAGAGACCCGAAACTTATCATTTTTCAAGAGATTATCACTAGCACTGGTTTGGATAAGAGAAAATAAAGCAAAAAGAAGTATCATCGAACGCGAAACCAAACCTCTTGGACATGAGGGGACACGAACCCAAAACCATTTGAGTTCAAATACAAAAAGACCTTAGTTAACTTATTACAAAGGTTAACATCTATTACTAAAATTAAAACCTACGTAAATTCATAGCCTTGCGTTCTCGGCGGTAGAAAAATCATAAATTATGAGAACTCAACAAACCTAACAAAAGTCTCCCCAAGAAAAATTATTAAGTTAACGTTTCTACTAATTGTCGTATTCTCTATCCATCGTTTGACCATTATAACCTACCAGCGTTAACAGCAGAGCTAAAAAGTAAGGTTTAGTTGATCCAATCCAACCGAGGACCTTCGGTCTTACGTAACGTGCGGTCTAAAGTCTTAGAAGAAACAACAATCAGGCGAACATTTTCGCTTATATATGACACTGTTCATACGTGGCAGAATTCAAAGAAGAGAACATCCTCAGCTAAAATAAAGAATGATGGTTAGAATTTTGAAAAAAAAAAAAAACAGACGTTATCCAAGTTCTTTCAGTTCATCTGTAACCATCCGGTCTGAAAGTAAGGAAATAATGACACATTGTTTCTATCTAAAATGTTAAAGTTAAGAAATAGCTTCTCTAGAGATGTATAAGAAAGAAAGCTATATGAAAATAGAGTAACAAGAAAAATACAGTAGCCTTAAGACTACGTTCAGATGTTTGTGAGCCACATTGCTGTCTAGCTTGCGGTGATCAAGTTACCTAACTCGGCCTGCATGGCCTGTCATGCATGAAGAGCATTGGCAGAAACACCAGACATTCATCTGTTAATGACATCATTTTGCGAGCCCTCACAACGGCAGGAATTCCTTCCATTCGTGAACCGTCAGGCTGTTGGTGTTCTGATGGTAAACGACCTGACGGCATGGCAGTAATACCTTGGATGAGGGGCAAATCAGTAGTATGGGATTTTACATGTTCGGACACATTTGCCCAATCAAACTTTCCATTAACTATTATGAATGCTGGAGAAGTTGCTAGACATAGAGAGGTAGAAAAGGAAATTAAATACAGCAATCTCCTCGACAAATTTATTTTTGCTCCAATAGCCATCGAGACCCGTGGGGCATGGGGTTCTAGAAGCCTTGATTTTATCAGAGAGGTAGGCAGGCGCATATCTATCGTTTCTGGAGATGTTCGTTCAGCATTCTTCTTAATACAACGTACATCCATTGCGGTCCAACGTGGCAACTTTTCGTCAGTTCTAGGTACGTTGCCGTCTGGAAGGGAACTGGTGGAGATACGTATTTCTTCTCTAGTATAACAGAAACAAGGAACAATATCATAATTACAAGTGTTAAGTTTGGATTGTAACATAATCCAAAGCAAATATGCTCAATTTTATTTATATTTCTAGAGATTCCATTATGTTATTTCTATTTCTATAATCTACTTATTGTGCCACTAAGATCATTATTATTATTTTAAAAAGTTGTAAACAATCGTATATTCAGCCGAGCCTTTTCATCCAAAAATGGGAAACTAATTGTTGTGAATACGTTATATTCAAATATAGAAACTTAAATGAGATAAATATCTGAATTATCTATAAACTATATCTTTAATAATATTATATACAATTAACTTATAAGAAGTGATAAAAATTGTTTTCTTACACACTGGAAACTTGTTTACATATTGAATCCTACAACATTTACTAATGATAGTTGAACGGGGAAAGAGCAGTATAGAATAAATGATTGTCAAGAACTCTGATATTTGGACAATATCTTCCATTTTTCTCTAACACGACAGGACATAACAAACTACAGTAAGTTCTCGTTTCTTCGAAAGTTTAATTGTGACTGGACAATTCTTAGTGATAAAGCTTAATGGTCACTAATTGTGACTGGACTTATTCAAAATCGCATACAGGCAAGGAATGCGAATAGGATGAAAGTTGTAGACAATCAAATTTGATCATTGCAACATATAATGAGAAATCTCTGTCTATACAAAAGAGAGAAAATGGAATAACGTATTCATCAAGTTACGGATGGTCAAGTGCAACATCATTGGATGAAGAAAAGGGGAATAAGTAATTGAATTTATGAATGAATACCTATTCTGTAACAGAGAAACTATCTCTGGTAAGAGTGATAACAGTGGATTGTTTCAACGAAAAACTTTGAAAATATGGTGCCTGCAATCATGTAGGAAAGTTTCATATCAAACGCTCCCAGAGATACAAACTGCAAATAATTTAAGTGTATGATCTCACAGTAAGCCATTCTGAAGAGCAAGTGCAACAATTCTAAGAAGAAATTTGATAGATTAATAATACTTAAAATAATACCTAGTTAGAAACTATTTTTGAAAACATCAACACCTGAATAGGACAAATAGAATCAAAGGAAAGATCAATAGGGAATTTTGAATATAGCGGTTGTGAAGAACATGGAATTCTTTTAGTAGATCTCTCAAAATCGGAGATGTACTTATGAATTCATTCTGCAACAAAAATACTATAATAGAAAAGAGGCATGGCAACACAGAGCTAAAAGGACAAACGAAATATATTGTTTCATGTAAAATCAAACATATTTGATTGAATAATGTAACGTTTTGAACAGTTTCTACAGAGAAAACCTAAAATAGGTTGTAGGTTCGGAGGATTCTTGAAAAATAGCGCAAATCACTTCAACTGAAACTAAAAAAATCGTTTTAATGTCTCGAAGAAAATATGAACATTTCAAAAGCAAATAGGGATATCAAAAAAATGATTGATACAGTCATGAAAACATGAAGTATCACGAAAGAAGAGAAGAAGGGAATGTTCGATGAAACGCACCTTCCAGTGTAAAAAAAAGAAAAAGAAAAAAAGAGAGAGAGAAAAAAAGAGAGAAATGAAATTTAGAATGAATGCAACATCAACAGACTGTGTGGAATCAAGGAAAGCAATATGAAAATGAAGTATAGAAAATACTGTATAAAAATGATCAGCAGAAACTTCGTAAACGAATTCCACAATAATAGGTGAAAGTATATCAAATAAATCTATTGTTCTCAAATGACAGAGGGTCCCCTGCGCCTTCACATTGACTTGATCTTTAATGTCAAATTATATCTACCATGTTTTGTAGGAAACGAAACTGAAAGAACTTGGAAAAAAAAATCAGAAAATATTTGCTTGCTCCGGAACAAACCCACCCATATTTCCCCGAGCAGCCCAGCTTTCTCGATTCTTTATATAAGTTCTGGTCTGCTAAGTTGTCGTAACTAACTCGCAATGAAAATATAAGGAGATTAATTGGATGATTATCGTCTGAGAGATATTGCAAATATCATCATCAAAATCTACAGCAAATGCAAGCCACCTTCCCTCAGACAGTCACTCAGTAGCTGCAAAAATATCTACATACCTAAACACCTACTTTAATTACCTCCCGAGCTATTCCACGTGCTGTTAATACAGGGTGGTAGGTAACTCCACCGAAAATCTTTGGGAGGCAGTTCCTTATACGAGATGAAAGAAAAAAGTTCTAATAAGCATGGGTCAAAAAACGTCTCCTTTCAGAGTTATGAACTACCGAAAATTCGAAATATCACGTTTCAAAACGCCCAAGCGGTTTAAGGAATTACACAGAAACTGGTAGACACTCTATCTAAATATCCATGTTTCAGAATTCACCGGTACCAGCGAAACGAACGCACCACTAGTACTTAAAGAAGTATTCCTATACTTCAACTTCCTTTTAACAGTTCCTTTCACTGATAATGGAGGATGGTAAAACATGGATATTTAGATAGAGAACATACTTGTTCCTGTGAAATTCCTTAAACCGCTTAGGACAGGTCCTATATTTTCTAAGTTAGGGAGTTCTGAAAGCCGATTTTTCGAATTTTCAATGGATCATAATTCTGAAAGGAGAGCCTTTTTTCGGCCCATGTTCATTATAACTTTTTTCTTTCATTTCATATAAGGAATCGCCTCCCAAAGTTTTTAGGTGGAGTTATCTACCACCATGTATAACTAGAATAAATTTCTGAATGATGCATATATGCACAAAGAATAATCCGTTCTCCGGACAGCTGTATATTGTACAAATATACGGTATCCTCATGCTTACGATACAAATCATAACGGAGCATATGTCGTCCGTATGCTACATAGGAACTGCCCTTAGATGTTATATAGGGATGGTACCAAGACCGAGACCGAGACGGACTTTTATATACCGAGACGAGACCGAGACCGAGACGGACTTTTAAATACCGAGACAGACCTCTATAAATCGAGACGAGACCGAGACGAGACTTAGGTCAGTCTCGAAAGTCTCGGTCTCGTCTCGAATATTGATATTGATAAATACTAAAATTGCCTTCACTCAAAATTTGTTTCGTTTCTGTGTTAGATAATATGAGAACGGTTGACTGATATACAATGGCGTATTTAGGGGGTGGTTATCGGGCTCAAAACCCTCCAGAAATAAATTTGTGATAATTTTTTGCATTGCACGTACAACGCAAATGTTTCTCACTCGTTCCTCAAGCCTCTTCCGAAACAAAATCCACTGCCACCCAGGTCCGCCCTGCATGGGTTCCCGGGACCCAACTTTAATTTTAAGTGGAAGCAAGGGGTGAGTTGTATCTCGTTCGATAGATCTTGAAAAACTAAAAAGCGTTGTGGCAAAAGATCTTTCATATCGGGCACTGTATTCAAAATGGCCGCCAAGACATGTTGCCTATATCAGATACAGTAAAACGTGCAGTACTACTAATATGAAAACGGTTGAACATAAATGAACAGAACAGAAACTCAAATAGAAAATGTCATGTGGCACATAGATTGATATTGTCGTGGAGACTCCCAGGGCCACACTTCATGGGGGCCCAGGGCACAACTTCAAAATTGTAAATGGAAACATGGGGTGAATGATACCTTGTTCGACATATCTTTAAAAACTAAAGGTGCTGTTGCAAAAGATTGTTCATATGGGTCACCGTTTTCAAAATGACCACCAAGACATGGTACCTGCATCAGGTAAAACGTCGAGTATCACTAATATGAAAACACCAGAACAAATATTCGAATAGGAAACCACAGCGGGTATTTATCATTCTATAGCTCGGGAATGTTGCAACAGTCGAAAAGATGATTAGAGTGAAAGTGCCATAATGGAAAGAAAGAAACCTAACTCCCAGAAAACAATCGCTCCAACCTCACTCCGTGAGTGAGTGAAGCGCGAAGGATCGGTGAAATTGCAAATGAGAGCCTTAGTTTTTGCAAATTGTATCTACGAAACAAAGTTATTTGAAATGTCTTTTTATAAGATATAAATGTCTCTGTAATGGGATAAAGTATGTAAAATTCTTGTTAAATGGTACCTTCCATTTTGATTGCAGGCAATAGTTTGATGCAAAAAATGAATCAACTGAAATGCGAAACCAATTTGTCGAACAATGCAATTTTAGAACAATGTTTACAAACGTTGGTTTTGTTCAACAGTCGTCTGCATGATATTTGCTCGCTTCTTTTCCTTCTATGTCTTCTTGCATGTGATAGAATATGAGTTTCACTGAGATGTCCACAGTTACATTCCGAATAACTTTCAACGGTAATTTCAGTTGTGATCCTTAGTAACGAAACGGTACACATACTGATGCAGATATGTCCCAAAAATCTTGTGCGCAATGCGTTAAATTATCAGAGGCGAAGGGGCGGGTAAAATGTTGTTAAACTTGAATTTCACCTTATTTTTATTCACCTTATTTTTATTCATTATAGTACCAGTCATTTGTATACACAAGTGGTTCAGACAAACCATATCTATTGCAAATAAAAAGTGAGGTTCTCATTTGAAATTTTATCATTCATTCCCGCTTCACCTACTTACGGACAGAGATCGGAAAGCTCATTTTCTATCATTTCCTCTTTTACATCATGTCAATTATACTTTAATAATCTTTTTCTCCGTTGCATTATACTCGAGCCGTGGAATGATAAATACTCTCTGTGCTTTCCTATACGAGTTTTATTCTGTTCATTTATCTCCAAATATTTTCATATTAGGGGTCTAGTGGTACTGGACGTTTTATCTGATACAGGCACCATGTCTTGGCGGCCATTTTGAAAACGGTGACCGATGTGAAAAATCTTTTGGCACAAAAATTTTTACTTTTTAAAGATCTATGGAACGAGGTATTACTCGCCCCATGTTTCCATTTAAAATTTTAAAGTTTGGTCCTGGTACCCCATGAAAGGCGGCTCCGGGAGGCGCCGCGACAACACCATTCGGTGTGTCCCATGGCATTTCCTATTTGAGCTTTTGTTAGGTTCAACCGTTTTCGAGATATCCCCGTGGAAAGATAAAATGGGCCATCCTGTATATATATATATATATATATATATATATATATATATATATATATATATATATATATATATATATATATATATATATATATATATATATATATATAGCCGCGTACACAGTATATGATCAAGGGATTGGCTAAACCATGGTTTGCCGCTTTATCCAGTGTAAAGAAATTAAGATTGATGCCCATTTTATCCAGTGCATACATGAGCATTAAGGGGGGCTATAGTCCCTATAGCCCTCCCCTAGGATCTGCTATACATATATTAAAAATGCTGAAATTTTGTACCAAGTTGGGAAATTCTTCTTGATACTCTGCAATATCACTAGATAAACAAGCAATGTTGCTAAAGCAAACTAAAGTTGTATTTTCTCAAATTGCGCTACGTAAAGTATTACATATTTAGTTATTTAACAAAACTACAATAGCCCATACATTATTTATGTAGCTTGGAAATCTCTAATAACTCATATGGCATGGACGGTGCAATGCGCATCAACTGTACCTTAGCGTCAAATACTGTGATCATGGTGTAATATATTTCGAATGAATGAAGGAACAAAGTTACAAGAAACGGAAAATTTAAAGGTTTCTAAAGACTTTCGAAAACGTGCTGACATATCACGTCTCATCATGCAGATGCTTCCAAAAGACTTAACTGCTTAAAACGCCATTTACAACAATTGTTATTTCAAATCGTTTCAGAGATACCAAACACATTGGTAGTGATTGTTATACTACTTAAAATGACGCATTTTTATTAAATTTTTATAATGATTATTGCTTTCCTTTGCTTCTATAACATTACAACAGTTTTTGGTGGTTTTAATAAGTTGCAGTTACATTAATTTAAGCAGAGTTTGCCCACTTAAATAGATAGCTAAATATTATTTTAAATATGTGCAAATAACGTAGATAAACTGCAAAATATTTTAAGATTGCTCGTAATTTGTTTTATGGTGCAAGAATGCTTTCAAGAGACGATGTTTTTCATAGTCTTTGGGCTACTTATAATGTTAATGTTTAAGTCTTCGTTCCAGCAATACATGTAAATGCAAATTGTGACTGAAATTAAATGTAACTGATACATTTTTAGTAACACTAGTTGTTCCCCTTAAGCCTTAGGCCTGGTGTACACTTTAGATTAAGATCGTGCTCAATTAAAAGTTCTAATTGCACCCTAATTACATTTCACTTGCTTTAGTTTGACCACCGACCACCTCAAACTCGATCCATACCATATAGCTATATGCAATTATTCAAGAACTTACAGTTAGTAATACACAGTGTTCACTTTTGTTTTGTTTTGTTTTAGATTAACGTCCCACAGTTATGCTAGGGCGGCTAAAGGAGACGTGGAGCTAATGATTATAGTAGAATCCGAACCACTTCGGTCGCTCAACTTTACCCCTACCGGAAATCGAACTCGGGACTACGCGAACCGAAATCAAGAGTTCTAGCCGCTAGACCAAATGGGGGTCCTTACATTGAGTTGATTTAAATCATTCAGTCAGTCTTGTCAGATCCGATGATTAAAAAGTAGCGTGTCTGTACTACGAAAGTAGCGAATTCGAACTATTTGTAGCCCAAATATATAGAAATGAATACTGATGGTGCTAATGAAATAATTTAATATGAGCTGAAAAGTGTGCTGGACGTATTGCAAGAAGAAATTATGATCGACAGACGAAAACAATTCTAGACTGGATACCACGAGACAAAAACAGCCTAGGGAACCTCCGTATAAAAGAAAGTGTGACGAAATTAAGAGCCACTGGAGGAGTAACCTGGAAAAGAATTGCCCGTTAGATAGTTGTGGAGAAGACCTGAAAAGACCTTCATCCACCAATTGATTGATAATGGTTGATTATGATGATGGTGATGATTTTATTATATCTGGACCTCGGAGGTAAACTAAACAAAGTCATAATTTCGTAATTTTTACAGGAGCGAAAAACTGGTTCCTCAACTAAGACTAAATATATAACTTTTACTAGGTAAGGTAGGGTAAAAATGGATCCAAAATTTAATGAAAATCATAGAGCGAAAAAAAATTTGATATTCAATCCATCATGTTGCAGCAAAACTACGAAAATTAATACAAAAGAAAATTAGAAAGTTAAGAATCACTTGTTTTGGCGAATGAGAAAAAATAGATACAGATAACTCGAATTACCTATATACTCATATAACATGTATGTCCATGTTTTGCAACTAATTTTCAATCAATATAAAATTTCAATGTAATAAACGCAAGATTAGGTTTCTCGAATAAAGATTGCATGCACCGTTGAGAGCTCAAGAATAAGATTAATCTATGTTACGGCACTGGATATAGTATGCTTACGTAATGCATTACGACCTTATGAACTAGTATAAGAACAGAATGCACTTAAAATGAGACGCGAACTATGCGAAACATCGGACTTTGAATCTAACTTGTTTTGTGATCCAACTCGAGACCTCACATAGCAAAGATGAGTGTAGTAGCTACTACCACAAGGTTCAGGACTTTCTTGTTATAAAGTGTCAATTAAACACGGAGATGTGAAACGGTAATAAAGCATTTCATCAATTTCAAACAAAATATGTATATTGTAGTAATACTTTACCCTATTTGTTAAGATAATGAACGTTATATTCTGTTTTTAAAATTACAGTCAAAGCAGAATGTATTGAATAATGAGAAATTGTAAAGTTTCAATTTCGGTACGATTAAATACGTGCTGCTATGTATTGCGTTATCCGTTAGGAGGTATTGAACAATTCTGATTCAAAGGAAGGAAATAAACTACTGTATAGTACTGGAGTTAATTTAATAAAGTTTAATTGTATAGGCAGTTCTGAGGCTATCTGAGACAAAGTCTATTGCTGAAAGTGAAAAATGGATTCTATTAGGTTTTTAGGATGATATACCCACTGATCATTGAATCTGTAATACGCGCATGGAAAGCATTAGCACTAGCAAATTAGCTATGAAGAGGTACACCATACCATAATTCTAAGTCAAAATGAAAGGAAAAAATAACCGGAAACGACAGACTGTAAGAGAATAATACTTTCATTATTTTAATTTCACACTATTTATTTCGAGACTTTCGAGACGAGACCGAGATTTCGTACTCGAGACCGAGACCGAGATCGACACAAGCATCTGTTGATCGAGACGAGACCGAGACCGAGACTGTGTTTTTTTTACTCGAGACGAGACCGAGACCATTATTTATCAACCGAGACGTGACCGAGACTGTACAAAGTCTCGTCTCGTCTCGTCTCGTCTCGTCTCGATTGCATCCCTAGTTTTCCCCACATCTTATATCATCTTGAAAACCTTCGCACCAAATATGTCTGCCGCCGCCTTGCGCTCAATCCCTTCTCCAGGATACTTTTGAAGCACATGCTCGCAGTCCCCCTCCATTGCTTACACCGGCTATTCCTACTCCTCTCGCTTTGCTGTTCACTCTTTATCGCTTTACTCTTCCTCCAGACCACCCAGATTTTGCTTACTACCAGCCATATTGCTCCGATGAAATTCTTCCTTACATTTGGCCATCACATGCACAGTGACACCTATTGTATCTAACAGGGCTCCCACTGTCTCTGATCAATGCCTAATGTCGCCCCTAGGCGAGAAGCTAACCTGCATCTGTCTATCTAACACTTACCCCTGTGATGTGATGTGAAAGTGCACTTCATTCTCATCCCTTAAATTCTACCCTTCCTCATGATTATGATCAAAAGATCATAATGACCAAGTGATGTAAAATACTTAATAAAGCCGATGGTAAATGTAAATATGTATAAACCCCTAAGCTCCCAGCAACAAATGTTTACAACCCATTCATGTTCAGCTCACAACTCTTACCCTACAGAGGGCGTAACCCTCTTCGGGTAGTTGCTCACCGATGGTGGGCCGGTAAAAAAAACGTGGTTTCAGAACTCAGAATTCAGAGTCGAATCATCGATTCATACATCTGAGCACGATTCTTAACGCTCTGTGAGCATCTAATTGTGTTTTTGTTCATTTAGGGAGGATTGTTCTGCTCTAGACAATCGACTCCCCCTTGTAGTCCGTATTGCTGACTCAAGTGGGAGCCCGTGGCCATCATCATCTAATCGTTACTTCATCTCTTGTTGTGGAGGGCCAGTGCTTGCACTGACCGACATCTCCGCGAGGACGTATTGCTTCCTCAAGTGAGAGCCACAGTGGGCTTCCTCTCGCTCTTCATTCATATTACTGCCTAACAATTCTTTCATCTGAATCGCATCCTTGCTAGGTTAGATCATCATCATGCCCCCCTCCCCGACGGGAGCGAAGGGTACAACCACGAAACCAGGTCACTCTTCTGGTATGAAGACCACTAAAGCAGATACCTCTAGGCAAACTGAATCACGATCTCCGATTGGGCACTTCAAGGAATCAGACGCTAAGAAACCAAGACACTATAGCTCTGATGGAGAATGTTCCAATGCCACAGTGACTGCGAGAAACACCGAGATGGATTGGGCTAATGCGCCATCCTCTCCTACTTTGCCAGCTAACAAGGAAACCATGTATAATTTCATCCTAAAGAACTTCGATACCAAGTACCGGACTGCACGCGCCATCTTCATGCAAATCAATAAATATGTTCCGCGCGCTGATGTCCACCAAATCATTCCAACTAGGGATGCAATCATATTGAAATCGCCTAACCCTAACTTTCATATTCATGTTAGAAACAAAGCTACCTATGAAATTTTTGGTCCGCAGGCAGTGTTGTCACCTCTCAATCCGAGCCAACGGAAAACACCTCCGCCACCTCGTCGTCCACCACTTCTATCAGTCGTCATCCGAGGCATTGAACCCGAACTTACTGACGATGAGATATTTGATGAGCTTCGATACGAGGGCCTGGAAATCAAAAAATTTATTCGAATTCGTAACAACAGTGGCCCTACCTACCTTGTGCGTGTTTTGACCGACCAGCAGCAAATAATTCATCATCTTTTGGCTAACGGTGCTTATATATATCGCCGCCGCTACAAGGTAGAGCCTTCTCGCAGGCCTCCACCTCTTCCAATACGATGCGAGAAATGCCAAACCTACAACGATCATTACACCCATAATTGTACAAACACCGTCAAATGCGGGTACTGTAGTGGCAATCATCTGACCCGAAATTGCCCCAATTCAAGCACACCTCCTCAATGCACCACTTGCCCTGAAAAGCACCCTACATACAGTTACCGTTGTCGTGCCAAACCCGCACCTGCACCTGATAAGCCAGAATTAGTAGCACCTATCAAAACTTCTGATTACAGCACCCCACCTTCAAACTCGCTGACACATCCTGTCACAGTGGAAGACCTCTTACGATTCATAACTCTTACTTTACAGAACATCCTGCCATTTCAGCGCCAGCACGTACTCAACCAAATCATTCACTCCGCTAAACTTCTTTACAATCTCACATTACACGCCACATACAGTGGATCCAACGTTCATTTCCAAATTCAACCCATTGAAACGGCTGTTTGAACATGCTCCGTAGTATCAGTGCTATTTCCATACTTCTTGTGCACATCATTATGGCTTACAATTTCTTATTTTTGAACATAAGATCTCTTCTTACGCATCAAGTACTGTTTCAACAACTTCTTCTGGAGGAAAACATCACCGCTTTTGCTCTCAACGAAACGTTCCTGGCTCCCTATATACCCTGCTATATTCCTAAATACGTTCTCCACAGACATGATGGACCGAACGGCGCTCCCCTCCATGGAGGTACAGCTATTGGCTTGCAATCTCGCATTCCCCATCGGTCTATTATCCTACCTCCTGCTTTTCAGTTGCCCGAATACAATGTTGTTCTCTTATATCTCAGGAAACATACTATAGCTTATGCAACCATCTATGTCAGGCCGAGACAGGATATACTATATCAGTTTTTTTCAGTACCTCTCTGACACCTATCGTAAATTCATTATCATGGGAGACATCAATTTTCACAGCCGGCCTCAACACGAAAAACAACGATTTTTGAATTTCGTAACGCTTAATACGACCGGCCACTTCCATGTACTTCCTCGGCCGTGCCAACTCGTCCATCTAGCAATACCACACAAGATATCGTTATATCCTTTACAACACTCAACTCTCATATCAATATTGACGTTTTGGATTCCTTGGGGAGCGATCACGTTCCTATCAATATGTCTCTTGCCACCAACACATCTTCACACCATACCATACCGAAGAGAAAAGTTTATATGTATCATCAGGCCAACTGGCCAGCGTACCAAGTGACCATCACCTCAGCACTTTCTGATACTTTAGAGTTATCATCACAACATGACCTAGACACTGCCGTGCAACATCTCACTCAGACCTTACATACGGCAGCTGATCACCACATTCCAACCGCATATATTTCCCCGCACAAACCGAAACTTCCTCCACGATACCTTTCTCTCATAACAGCAGCTCGACGTGCGTACAGAGAATACACTCGCAGCCGTAATTTAGAAGCACTTCGCCTTCATAGACAATATCTTCGACTCACTCATAACTACATAATCGCATACAAACGCCTTCACTGGACCAGAACTTGTAATAAACTCAACGAAACATCCCATCCTACCAAATATTGGCGACAGTTCAATCAACTCGTTGGCAAATTCCAAAGGACACCATACCCACTAGTTGTAAACCAGCAAGCACTCTCTTCAGATCAGGATAAGGCCAATACCTTTGCCGCACACTTCCAAAATATCTTTACTCCCTTACCTGGCTGGCATACTCCACAACGTTTACTTACAGAAATCGATCGGTTATCTGATCCTAACTTAACACAATTGCAACCACATCATAGTCACGCTCTGGAACTAAATAATGCACTCACAGTACCCATCCAACCGCCAGACATCCAGTCTACTCTCCTTAAGAAACGAAATACAGCACCAGGCTTCGATGGCCTTACCTATACTCCGATTAAAAACGCTCCTCCTGTTGTCTTCACCATCCTAAGCTTTATTTATACATTTATACTTCGTACTGGTTTTTTCCCCATCACTTGGAAGTACTCAAAAGTATTACTCTTTCCCAAACCTAATAAACCGCCCTCTGACGTTACCTCTTACCGACCTATACAACTGACGTCCACGTTCAGCAAAATATTTGAACGTATCTTAGTGCTTCGTCTCCACGATCACTTACAGGCTCACGCTCTTCTACCACTGCATCAAGCAGGATTTCGCCAAAATTTCAGCATTCTGGACCCCCTGTTACGTCTCAGCACCTCTATATACAATCAATTCAACCAGGGTCATCCATCATGTCTGGTTACATTCGATCTTGAAAAGGCATTCGATAAAGTTTGGCACCAGGGTCTTATATACAAGCTATACTCTTTCCAACTACCTCTCTCATACATGCGAACTATACACTCCTTTCTCACAGTCCGACTTGCCTACATATCGATCAATGATGCTCTGTCATTTCCAATATTCCTTAATTCTGGCGTTCGTCGGGGATCTTCTCTCTCTCCTCTGTTGTATTTGCTTTATGTCACCGACTTACCAACCACTCCTGGTATACAACTTTTCCAATTCGCTGACAATACTGCATTTCTCGCTGCTGGACGGACAATTGCTGGTATCCAACAACGCCTTCAACAGGCAATTGACACATTTGTTGACTGGTGCAACGTTTGGCGTTTGGCAATCAATGCTACTAAAACGCAAGCTATCGTCTTCTTACCATCTGGTCGTCGATCTCGAGTACACCGAAATCCTCACTTATTACGACTTCATGTTGATAACTCACCAGTCACCATCCATAACACTCTTAAGTATCTAGGCATTGTGTTCGATTCCAAGCTTACTTGGACACCGCACCTTCTCACTGTCATCGAAAAAGCCAAAAACAGACTTAACTTACTGAAACGAATAGTTGGTACCACATGGGGTCTACATTCAAATCTCCTCCTAAACACTTACAAAGTTTTTATGCGTCCGGTCTTAACCTATGGTCACACAGCTTGGTTGCCAGCTCCTCCGAAGTACTATCGAAAACTAGCAATACTCGAACGCCATGCATTTCGCTTAGCCTTTCGTATCCAGCTCCCCCACCTAACCCGTCTACTCTACGACCGTATCCATTTTCCACCGCTCTTATCCCATCTTGAGGCTCTCCGCATAAAATACATTACAAAACGCATTGAAACTGCTCATCCCGTATTCCTGAACATTCTCCGCTGTGATAGAGACTTCGATACCCCTGCTGTGTATTATCCGACACCTTTACAACATCTGATGACCCTGCATCATTTGAACCTCGGCCGCGAGAACGTCGATCCGGAAGTTTTCGACATTTATCATCCTGGCACAGTTTCACCGCTCATCTATCCATCCCATGCACAGTAAATCAACCACTAACAGGGCTGCGTTGGTCTTCATTAGTTCCTGAGTCGCCCCAGGAACAGAAGCTAACAGCATTCGTTTTACTAACAATACCCATGTGTTGTGGCGTCATAGCACTTCACCCTCATGACATCTACCACTCCTCCTGTCTTGCTTACGTCTTTTTTTTATGATTGCACCGTATGTTTTTATAGCTCCTGATGAACCTGAATAACCGCAACTGTGTTTTGGTATTTTCTCTTCATTTCAGGCATCGAAGTTAAGGAACGACTACGACTTATGTCAGCCAGACGATCTTCCTTAGCATCCATGGCACATGAAAATTGCCCTCACTTAATTGATGCCCATCCCTCTGAGTAAACTGAATAAAATGTTTAATAAAGATGACTAAATAACACCTAGACACTCTCATATTAAAATTGACGCTCCTATACCATCCGACCTCTTCCCGAAGAAAGGGCGCAACCCTTTAAGCGGGTAAACGTTAAAAAAAGTGCGTGATTTGTCCATCGTACGCTTCTCGGTTCACCGTTGACCTTATCGACCAGTGTGAAATATCTAGGCGTCACTTTTGATAAACATATCACCTGGAGAGCCCAACTTTCTCAGTTACAAACTAAAATTCGACTCCGAATAAATTTGTTGCGAAGCCTCTGCGGCACCAACTGGGGTCTCAACACCAGGCTCCTTCTCCATACGTATAAGGTCTTTGTCCGTCCAGCTCTTACCCATCGTCATATTGCTTGGTTGTCTGCTCCACAGCACTTCTACAGCAAATTGCAAGTCCTGGAACGTCATGCTCTGCGCACCGCTTATTTCTTACCGGCAAATACTCCTACTCAGGAGGTCTATCGGCACACCACCATACCCACGCTTTTACAACATCTTTATCGTCTTCGCACTCGCTATATACAGAGCCGTATAGCTGAGGCACATCCAATTCTCGGTGCTCTGCTCGATCAGACTCCTGCACGACCACGGCATGCCTATCCACCAGTCGACCATCTACTTGCACTGCATGAACTTGACCAGGCCACGGCAACTTATAACCCACGTCGTCGCATCTATCAAAGCCATCTGCATATCTATCGTCCATAATCTCTCTCACTCTACACTTCATCTACAACATCTAATAATATAACGATGGCCGTGCATCACCACAATCAATAGCTTCCTGTATCCCATCTATAATCAGGCGCTTTTAACAATTCTGTTTTTCTCCTGGCGCCGGAGAAGGCGTTACCTTCTGTGGCCCGCCCAGTTTCGACTGGGAATGAAATTGCAGTTTTTTTTTTAAAAAAAAAAGCGTGGTTTGTCACAACTAAACTGTAACAATTATGCTTGTTTTAATGTTTTGCTGAAGCGGATGGGAGACTTGGGTGTTTTCACGGTTGTGCATTTCCTTCAATAATTGGGAAGGTGAGGGGACAATATATTAAAGTATAGATTTAGTCAGACGGTTAAATTATACGGATTTCATACTGTTTTATCTAAATTCGCTTACTACAATCTTCCATATAACTTGCTTGGCATGTGTTTCGCTTGCAATAAGCTTAATAAAGCTAGCCATTGATGAGAATACGCTTATACTTGTCTTGCATTTGAGATAATTTGACTTGTGTTTAACTAGTGAAGGCAAGCTTGCGGTAAGCCTTGCCCAGATGTAACTAACTAGCTTGCCCCAAGTTTGCAGCAAGCTAATTGGCTTGCATAGTATAGCTTGCGGCAAGCTAATTGACCTTGCAACAGCAAGTTTGTGGCAACTTGATCATTCTGAAGGCTTTTAGAAAAGTGTTGATGTCCCACCAAAATCGTAAAATGTGAAAAATTAAGTCAAATTCTCATAAGTTTCTCGCTTCCTTCGAGAAAGTATAGAAAGAAGATCCTAAACAAAGACAAGTTCCAATGACATCCAAAAATCTGAAAATGAAATTTGCAACTTAATGCCGAGAGTAACCTACCAAGCTAAATCTAACGGAGCGCACTGTATAGAAATTGTTCTGCAATAAGATTGTAACTTTCATTTTCTAATTTTCGGATATAGTGAGGGGGCCACCCATAGGCCCTGTTGGATTGAAAAGGTCTAGTACAAATTATTACTGGACTTTTCCTAATGGTACTAGTGGATGATTTCTGGCTCGGTTACATGTTCTGAAAACCGTGAGGTTGTTGGCAATATGGTTGCCAAGGTCAAAGGTTGACAAAAAATTATTCTACATCAGAAATCTTTAAATATAATTAAAACGGTTGAGATTTCAAATAGCCTTCCACAAAAGTTGTTCAGAGTTAAGTTTCTATCAAATTCACTATTTTCACATGTTTAGTCCAGTGGCGTACCGTGATCAAAAATTTAGGGGGGCACTATCTCCTAAACTATCTTACAAATATCTGGACCATACAATTATCCATATGGTAAACAGGTATGTAGATAGGGGAGAAAGTTGAGGGTGTGTAGCTCCCTGTTCCACTTTTTCCTTTGACGCAACGCCCTTGCCTTAAATCTTGCTTTATCGCAAACATTAGCACAAAGTTAAATGCTGATATATAACGTAAATGTATACTCTAAATTTTATTTTATTTACTTTTACGGTATTCGTTTAAATGTAAATCATTGTAATTTCTCAGAAGTGTCTTCTTTTAAATTTAATAAAGGGGTCGTATTGTAGAGTAAAGAGTATTAACTAGTTCTTTTTGTATATATCGTACATTTTTTATATCTTCCTTATCTGAGTTCTGAATATAAATCCTATTTAGTTAAATGAAAATAATTTTATTCTGCAAAGATACTTAAATTACATTCTATTACTATGTTATATTTATTATTCTTTTTTAATTGTATGAATTTTCTCCCCCATTATTTCAAATGCTGATTACGCTGAACGTACAAACAAAGACCCTGTATTGTGCAAATGAGATGCATGGGATAAGTCGTGATTGGGAATCCTTCACCCCTGGTGGGGATATTCATGAAGCTATAGGCTTATGTCTAATTATATTGGAATATATTATCCATTTCTTAAGTTCGAACATACTAGATTCGATCGAAATTAGAAAACTTTTTATCGGACTTCTGAAGAAAATAAAATAAAATAAATAAATACATGACCGTGTTTATTATATATGGAATTCCCAGTCACGATCCCCTTTTCAGTTTTATTAAAATATAGAAGAAGTAAAGAAGAGAAAAGAAAGTTGGGATAAGAAGAAAAATAGGGAATGTAAGAAGACGAAAAAAAGGAACTGATACTGGATATTTTTGAGAAATATGGTAAAGGAAAGTGAATAATTATCGAATTGGGATCATTTCCAATAGCTATTGGGTGAATATTTGGTATTAAGGTGATCGAAGGTAGATACATGTTAACCCATACCTCTGAGACCTAGATCCATTTAACTCCAACTACCGAATTATCCCAATCTAGCTCTGATATAGATGAGAAAGTTTAATTTAACAGTTTATTAAATATTTCCAAAATTCTTGACGAGTATCCAGTACTTGAAGTATAAACGATGAAGCGGACGGCATGTTAGAATTGACCACAGAGAAGAATAAAAAAAAATCAAAGTAATACATATATTTGTCGAAGATTTTGACTTTCAAAGTTCTCTCATGATGATCATTCGTTGAGGCTACTTCGGTCCTTTTGGCTTCCTTTATAGAGCCAACTTAAATTAAGTTAGTATTGACTTTCAACGACTTTAATTGCCAAATACCATTAATTATATTACGTCACACATATATGCCAAAAGAATTGGTGCACTTAATACTAAACCTACATTTCACTCACACACACATTCATACAGGACAATGTATACTTCAGGTTATATTTAGTTGAATTAAACTAACCTAACTACATTTCTATAGACATTTATTACATTTCAATAAAAGAAAACTTAGTTTGACATAACAGGAAAAATTTGATACATGAAAAAAAAATGTTTCATAAGCATGCACAGAAATCTGCTACTTTCAAGAATATCAAATAACACATTTCTCTTTCTAGAGATATTAAAAGTTGGATTAAATTTTAAAAAATATTTGACAAAAGACGAAAGACAAAAAATAAAAAAAAGAAAATTCAAAGGTCAACATTAATCATATTTAAGATTCATTGCAATGAATACATATCATTGTGAACAAAGAAAAAAATATAATTGGTTAATCATTCTTTTTTTTTTTTAAAAAAAAAAGCACTTTAGTAGCATTTTATTGAGTCTCTGTCCCAAGAGGAGAAATTTCGACAATTTTATGAGTCTTTGTTCTCACGTCGATAATAACTCCTTTTTCAACTCTCTTTATTCACTATGATTGGTGTCCATGAGAGTATTTAATCGTTTGTCTTAACGACAGACAAAAAATTTAGTTTCTTCATATTATATATAATTTTCATTACGTCACTTGACGCACTTGGTATAAAATTTCAAACTTTATCGAGATTTAAAATATCGAGTCCAGTCCCAAACATTGAGAACTTATTTCCATTATACGATATCTCAATGGACCCATCGTAGGTCCTGTATTCATATTAATAAATTATTATCCAAACTCAGTTCAAATTAAGGTCACTGAATTTTTATTTCTAGTATGGATCATGGAGTCAAGAGATTTTAGTCACTGAGCTGACGAAAACCAAATAGTTATGTTTCCAGTCGTAGGGGAAGGATTTGTTTCATAGTTTACTGATAGAAGGGTTTGTTGGTGGGGCGCTGTGTTTCGTAGTTTACTGGTTTCACTATGATCTCGTAAAATAACTTTGGGTAAGGATTAGGGCTATTTTTACTTTTCTTACGACCTGCTACTTGTTCTATTTACATGCAGTATTTAACATAGTATTCAACTTTAATAGTCACGAACATTAATAACAACTCAATAAGGTGTCATTTATTACAATTTACGCGGTAATACTGTATATCACAAATAGTTGGTCAGTGTCGGGTGTCAAAAATCTATGGCAACCTAAAAAAACCAGGGTAGATGCCGAGCCCTTTACATACATACTCGTATATATATATATATATATATATATATATATATATATATATATATATATATATATATATATATATATATAAATTCATATTACTCAATATAATAAATTTCACATTAATATCCATCTTAGTATTTCGTCGACATTTAAATTCTACATAACCTTTTTATATTCAACAAGTATTCACGCTTGTTTGGCTCAAAATAAACAAAAACCCCGACTAACAAAAATCTTTTTTTTCTCATAAGGTTGCAACATTGAACTTTATATGTAAACCCGATAATCAATGATAATTCTCAATTTACTAAAGATCCGCGTATAAAGAAATAGTTGATGTTATTTAATAAGTTGACATAAGAGGTGGAAATACAACAAATAGAGCAGGCACGTAACTTTTCAAACTATGTAAGTACATATATATGTATATATACAGAAAGAAAAATATCAAGGTTATTTGCAACTAGTGGGCCCAAACTACTAATACATACATACCATATAGCCAATCAATAGAAAGAAAACCAGGAATCAGTCGTCAATGGATATAATTTGTACGATCGATGAATAACAAGTAAGTTTCTGGGAATCTGAAATTATAGTGTACCTTCTCGTCAGTTTCCCCCGTGGTAGATTAAGTATCGCGAAAATGGTCCTGAGTTGTACTGAAATACCTCCACGAATTGTATTCCTCGATGTCTCAGTTAGTACATACGATCGAAATAAGTGATATGAACATTGTATGTTTTCATGAGTTTCAAAACCGGGGGGGAAGGTTGAAGTAAAAATAATAAAAAAAAACTTTAGAGAAGGAATAGAAGAAGGATAGGTAAAAAGATGAGACAGAACACTACAACTACGAAAGATAAGTGGTCGCATTTACGTATACAAAATACTATAACCAAATATTCTTTTTTATGCCAAAAGGGGTTCGGCTTACCAAATAAATAGCCAAAAAAACAAGTCTGCAACGTCGAGACGAGTCTGTGTCCTTGATGGGATTTTCGGAAAGATAAAGGCTTTAGGGAAATCCCACCACTCACCGTATCCGGTCAACGCCATTGCAGATCCCGGAATCCACCGGAAGGTTGGAGCAGAGCCTTAATTTGGAACTTCAGAAAAGAAAAAGAAATCATCCGACCTCTAAGAAACTAGGAGAGTCCAGAATAGTAATGAAACTAGAGTAAAATAATAGCTAAGATATCCCTAATTAGTGATTTGCCAAAATAAAAAAAACTAAATTTTGGATTGGTGCTTTGGGAATCAACAAACATCACCGATGGCTACCCTGCGCAGACATTCAAAAGTCTGGGACGTCGTTAATTTAAATCAACTAATTAAACTGAGAAAAGAAACGAAAAATACTTAAGATGGTCATGGGTCGACGTCCGGGTACATAAATATTAATTTAGTAGTGGTTGATTTAATCGGATAGTCCGAACTGGGCTGTTAGCTATATGAACACTGCACAATAAATAAGGTAAGCAACGAAGAAAAAAATCTCGGAGAGTCAATGAATGTTAAGGGTACAAATGACCGAACCTGTACTTTTCGATGATCACAGGATATAGCAGTTAGTTTTCTTAATTATCATTTCTGTCAACCTTTAGAAGTAATTCCCACATGATGCTACCCTATCTGATGAAAGGCTTAAGATCCGGGGCTGTTAGTATGAGGTACTCAAATGCGAAGTAACATAAAATTCCCAAACTACACTTTACTATCCAAATAGCAAACTCGGTTGGATGAATGTACTGGTGTAGAAGTCAAAACGCGAGAGATTTTTAGTAAACATATTCATATTCTCACTATATAACATACACTAGGCCTATCCATTTAAATATAGGTGTCATATCATCTCATTCATATTTTATATCATATTACTAATATATCATTACATTCATTCATTATTTACTCATTTTCGCGTAATATTTTATTTTACAGACAATCTACTTCATACATTTTACACGCTGGCCATACACATATTTATATTACACACTAATAAATAGATAATTATCACAATCTATCACGCTCAAACTACTACACGATAACATTCATCGAACCACGGACTCTTTGTTTCGAAGCACCCAAATTATATTTACTTCGCAATAAAAAAATCATACGTGTATTCACTGAAAGTTAAATTGTCAACGATTTATTTCTGATTTGCTGATAAAACTAAAGCAACAATGGAATTTTTCTACAGCCACGGGAAAAGAGAATTTAATACTACATTTTGAAATAAACAGTAACGTCATGTGGACTTCTATTAAGAAAATAGGCATTCTTTATTTCAGTGGATATTTCGATTGCTACTTGACCTAGCAATCTATAATTTTCAGAACTACGAGATCTTATGCAATTTCATCGAAACGTACACTCATTTGAACCGAAAACCATTCCCACGGGACGTAATTTGAGAATAAATGGCCAAAATCAAACAATCTAGATCACTAAGTCATGCGATGTCGTAATGTCAACAAACAATTGACTACCGAAAACGGGCACGATGGCGCTGTAGTGGAGGCATAATTTACCGTGTACTGAAATATATACTTATACTTATTAATCAGAAATCTAATATTTACTCTCGTTTAGTGTGCTTTGAGTTAGACAAATGGTACTAAATTGACGCATATTTAATACACTGTCCTAACCGTAGAAATCACGCACTCACACAGAACTACTAACTACACACACCACTATAAATAACACACATAAAAACTAACTAGACAAGCACCATTTAATTACATGCATATTGAGGAAAAGTACTCCCTTGCTGGTATATACAGTTGGCTCCATTAAACTTTATGGGGACAAAATGAGAAGGTTAACCCTAGGTCCAATTGACCTGACCAATTATTTAGAACATATTTAGTAGAATTCGAAGCCCTGGGGGCACTTTAACGAGGTTTATTGAGGGACCCTTTCCCTGAAAGGGGAAAAGACCTTAATATAAACAATAACTAACCCATTCCCCCGCTACAAATGGTTAAATTTGGAAAGAGAAATAGGAGCCCTTTTGTTAAATTCAGCTATCATTTTGATGGTTAGTAATACACTACAAAACCTACTACGTACAGGCACTTACTGAATAAAAAAGAAATCACATTTACTACATACAAAATGTATGAAGCAGGTCGTATCTTCCCTAATCCCTAACTGAATTCGAAAGATCAAAAATCATTCTTGTAAACTATCTATGCTTTGGCTTGAATGACGAGCAATATGGCGTCTGAAAAGCTGGTTCCTATTTCTCCTTTATTTTACAGTTCACTTAACGAAAAATGGAAGTTTGTCAGCTCCTAAATCATCATACGGCGTTTACTATGGCAGAGAAACTAAAATTTTACCTTACTTTCGTCGAAATCTTAGTCCTTTAGGTAGATATTTAGTCGTAAGAAAATATAGGGTACTCCTCTTAATGTGTCTTCGATTATTATGATAACATTGCTCCGAAAACGACAGGGATTGGAAAATTCCACCAATGAGGTCGGAGTCTTCCAGCCGCGGAAATTACAATGCGAATAGAAATTTGGCAAATCCAGATATAACCGGATCTGAAAGTTACTATGGACTATTGAGAGGGGGTGAGGGAAATTTTAGGTACCTGGCCAAAATCTACATTGGTCTGAAATTAAGAAAATTTATATCCAATCACGGAACTATGTTTCGGTATGACGTCAGAATGGTAAACCTTGTAACTATTCAACTTGTATATGCGAAAATGGGATTTGCAATTAATCAAAATATAAATAGATATATTATTCAGTTAAAATATTACTAACGAAACCTTTCGATTCATTACATTTAATTTGAAGTAAGGAGAATAAATAAATTGTGTAATTAAACCGAAATCGAAGTAAAAAAAATACTAGGTACAGGGTGCGTAAAAAAAGTTACCATTACTTTCAACTGTAATGGTACCTTACAGTTTTCCCCGGCCCATTAACAAAATTTTGTTAGAATAACAAAATTTTGCTAATTGGGAATACTAACTGATGCTTATTAAAATAACACACTTATTCATCCCATTCGAACGTTACCAGTCACACTAGGACAGTATATTACGTCTACTTGGGGTATTGTGCAAGTAATTCGCTACGTTTAGTTTCTCTTTTGGAGCCGCTCGATGTGCTCATTACAATAATATTCCTTGAAAAGAATCAAAAAATCACTGAACGTCCAGATTTGATATTTAACAGAGGCAAACCATGCGCCGGAAGCGGCGATCAAACATTTTTCGACTATTTGTAGGCGTTCTCCATCAGTGAGTTTGTACATATCTAGATATTGCTGCAATCTTCGCAGGAAAACTCGAGGTAACCCGTTAGCAATGTTCCCATCAAAAGTGGGAAAGCGTTCAATATCCCGGAGGGAAACTTTAGAGCTCATACTATACGGGGCAGGAAAAGAATCTATTGGAATCAACGCGTTAACATGAGCGGTTGCGGTTGTCACCGGATTTGCCACCGACGGAGTTGTCACCGAACTGAACGCTCCCATATGACCAAGAGAGGTTTTATAATTAGTGTTGACCATGTGAAGTTCGAACTTAGGACCCACCACGGCAGTAACCGACGGTCCGGCACATCTCTCTCCCCTTCCTGGCAGCACGCTGTAAGATTGTACCATTCCAAAGGTAGAGTGAGCATTTACGCTAGTGACTGTTGTAGTCACAACACTCGACTGCATCGGTACATCCAAATTACTCAACCTTGATTTCGAGGTTGGCTGATGCGGGGGACAATACATTGCTGTGTCCCGTGCATGAGGCAACACTTGACTCTTTCCCGGTTGGACGTTACTTGTTTCTGGGAAAATTTTCCCTGGATAATCGCTACCAGGAAAAGGATAGGAGATATCAGACTTGACGAGTTCCAATTTAGTAATATTCCCCTTAAGACTGTCTACTTCGGTTTGAATTTGACCAATTCTTTGATCAACCGACTCTAGTTTGGTTTCTATTGATAGATTAGATATTACAACATTTAATTTACTTACTTCAGTCTGCTGCTGTTCAGCCTTTTGTTCGATGTCACAAAATCTTTTGTTTGTGCTCTCAAACCTTACATTTATTTCATTTAATTTTTCATTTGTTTCGTCTCTGATCTGCTCGGTAGAATGTTGGGCCTGGCATCTAACCTGGTCTAATGCAGTGGACGTTTGCTCTTTCAATTTGCTAATTGAAGAAGCAAAGTCTAAACAGATCTGATCAAATTTATTGTTTAGTACCTCGAATCGAGCATCGGTCTCTCGTTTCGAGGTATCAAACTTCTCATTTATCTCACGCCTTAAGTTTTCACAATTCTGATCTAATTTTCATTTATCTCACGCCTCAAGTTTTCACTATTCTGATCTAACTTTTCATTTAGCTCACGCCTCAAGTTTTCACTATTCTGATCTAACTTTTCATTTATCTCACCCTTCATTTCTGTATTCTCACGCCTCATTTCTATATTATTTTGTTTCATGTTAGAAAATTTTTCATTCATATTAGAAAATTTTTCATTCATCACTTCCATCATATGACGAATTTTGCAGACGTGTCAGACCCTCCAGATGACATTCCTTCCTTCGAGTTTGCAGTCTGATCCCGAGAATCACTGTGATTTCCATTCTTTTCCTCATCATCGGGGTCAGATATCTCCGCTGGAGATATTTGGCCTCGGTCTTTTTCACAATCAT
The DNA here is from genome assembly GCF_964235325.1 of Thermobia domestica. NCBI lineage: Eukaryota > Metazoa > Arthropoda > Insecta > Zygentoma > Lepismatidae > Thermobia > Thermobia domestica. Next base: position 147,793,114 of record NC_137461.1, on the reverse strand, counting down.
CACAGTATTTTGCTATTTCGCCGGTTTGGACTTTTTCTGCATTTTCAGCAGTATCATCCAGATTGGTGCATACAAAGTGGATCCATTTTAGTCCACAATCGGTGCATCTTATTAATCTCCGCGGGGCCCGAGATCTTTTAGCTTTTTCATCTAACGTGCATTGAGTGCACGTAACTTCACATTCGTCCTGTGACACAACAACTTTTTTATTTGTTGCCAAAACTTTGACACACTACACAAAGACAAGATATATATATTGCAAATACACATACACAATACACATGTACTATGAAATACTTATTCACTATTAAGACAAGTATTATTCATGAATTAAAGGACTCCCATTCTCTTTCCTTCCTTGAAACCCTTCTAGCGTTTAGTTCTAATTTAGAAAAAAAATTGGCACTCCTTCTCTTTTTTCCCCCTTAGAAAAGGAAACAAAATTGACAGAGTAGCCAACGACTCTAGTTGTCCCACTTGACTATAATATTTCTCTTATCAATTTCAATGTTGTGATCAATTCAACATGCCTTCAAGCTCACTCTTTGACATTCTTTAAAAAAATTCAGATATACCGGTCGCCATTTAAACTGAGATCCGTTGCCATGGGAACAAACGTTGCCATGACAACCGTCCTTGTCGCGGTTCGCCAATCTAAAACTGATTGACGTGATAACTTGTATTGTTCAATAAGCATTTTCAGATTCGTTACCACAGTAAACAAGCGTTACCATGGCAACAGTCTTGTCACGTGTCGCCAATCTAAATGGAAAAGGGAAAAAAAGAAAAAAAGCTCTGTAACAAATGAGGGTTGGGAAACCCTGTATTGTGCAAATGAGATGCATGGGATAAGTCGTGATTTGGAACCCTTCACCCCTGGTGTGGATATTCATGAAGCTATAAGCTTATGTCTAATTATATTGGAATATATTATCCATTTCTTAAGTTCGAGCATACTAGATTCGATCGAAATCAGAAAACGTTTTTTCGGACTTCTGAAGAAAATAAAATAAAATAAATAAATACATGACCGTGTTTATTATATATGGAATTCCCAGTCACGACCCCTTTTCAGTTTTATTAAAATATAGAAGAAGTAAAGAAGAGAAAAGAAAATTGGGATAAGAAGAAAAATAGGGAAAGTAAGAAGATGAAAAAACGGAACTGATACTGGATATTTTTGAGAAATATGGTAAAGGAAAGTGAATAATTATCGAATTGGGATCATTTCCAATAGCTATTGGGTGAATATTTGGTATTAAGGTGATCGAAGGTAGACACATGTTAACCCATACCTCTCAGACCTGGATCCATTTAACTCCAACTACCGAATTATCCCAATCTAGCTCTGAGATAGATGACAAAGTTTAATTTAACAGTTTATTAAATATTTCAAAAATTCCAAACATGCCAAAGTCTGGGACGTCGTTAATTTAAATCAACTAATTAAACTGAGAAAAGAAACGAAAAATACTTAAGAGGGTCAGGGTCGACGTCTGGGTACATAAATATTAATTTAGTAGTGGTTGATTTAATCGGATAGTCCGAACTGGGCTGTTAGCTATATGAACACTGCACAATATATAAGGTAAGCAACGAAGAAAAAAAATCTCGGAGAGTCAATGAATGTTAAGGGTACAAATGACCGATCCTGTACTTTTCGATGATCACAGGATATAGCAGTTAGTTTTCTTAATTATCATTTCTGTCAACCTTTAGAAGTAATTCCCACATGATGCGACCCTATCTGATGAAAGGCTTAAGATCCGGGGCTGTTAGTATGAGGTACTCAAATGCGAAGTAACTTACAATTCCCAAACTACACTTTACTATCCAAATAGCAAACTCGGTTGGATGAATGTACTGGTGTAGAAGTCAAAACGCGAGAGATTTTTAGTAAACATATTCATATTCTCACTATATAACATACACTAGGCCTATCCATTTAAATATAGGTGTCATATCATCTCATTCATATTTTATATCATATTACTAATATATCATTACATTCATTCATTATTTACTCATTTTCGCGCGAACTAATAATTTACAGACACCCTATTTCATACATTTTATAATACACATATTTATATTACAGGCCATACACATATTTATATTACACACTAATAAATAGATAATTATCACAATCTATCACGCTCAAACTACTACACGATAACATTCATCGAACCACGGACTCTTTGTTTCGAAGCACCCAAATTATATTTACTTCGCAATAAAAAATTCATACCTGTATTCACTGAAAGTTAAATTGTCAACGATTAATTTATTTCTGATTTGCTGATAAAACTAAAGCAAAAATGGAATTTTTCTACAGCCACGGGAAAAGAGAATTTAATACTACATTTTGAAACAAACAGTAACGTCATGTGGACTTCTATTAAGAAAATAGGCATTCTTTATTTCAGTGGATATTTCGATTGCTACTTGACCTAGCAAGCTGTAATTTTCAGAACTATGAGACCTTATGCAATTTCATCAAACGTACACTCATTTGAACCGAAAACCATGTCTACGGGATGTAATTTGAGAATAAATGGCCAAAATCAAACAATCTGGATCACTAAGTCATGCGATGTCGTAATGTCAACAAACAATTGACTACCGAAAACGGGCACGATGGCGCTGTAGTGGAGGCATAATTTACCGTGTACTGAAATATATACTTGTACTTATTAATCAGAAGTCTAATATTTACTCTCGTTTAGTGTGCTTTGAGTTAGACAAATGGTACTAAATTGACGCATATTTAATACACTGTCCTAACCGTAGAAATCACGCACTCACACAGAACTACTAACTACACACACCACTATAAATAACACACATAAAAACTAACTAGACAAGCACCATTTAATTACATGCATATTGAGGAAAAGTACTCCCTTGCTGGTATATACAGTTGGCTCTATTAAACTTTATGGGGACAAAATGAGAAGGTTAACCCTAGGTCCAATTGACCTGACCAATTATTTAGAACATATTTAGTAGAATTTGAAGCCCTGGGGGCACTTTAACGAGGTTTATTGAGGGACCCTTTCCCTGAAAGGGGAAAAGGCCTTAATACAAACAATAACTAACCCATTCCCCCGCTAGAAATGGTTAAATTTGGAAAGAGAAATAGGAGCCCTTTTGTTAAATTCAGCTATCATTTTGATGGTTAGTAATACACTACAAAACCTACTACGTACAGGCACTTACTGAATAAAAAAGAAATCACATTTACTATATACAAAATGTACGAAGCAGGTCGTATCTTCCCTAATCCCTAACTGAATTCGAAAGATCAAAAATCATTCTTGTAAACTATCTATGCTTTGGCTTGAATGACGAGCAATATGGCGTCTGAAAAGCTGGTTCCTATTTCTCCTTTATTTTACAGTTCACTTAACGAAAAATGGAAGTTTGTCAGCTCCTAAATCATCATACGGCGTTTACTATGGCAGAGAAACTAAAATTTTACCTTACTTTCGTCGAAATCTTAGTCCTTTAGGTAGATATTTAGTCGTAAGAAAATATAGGGTACTCCTCTTAATGTGTCTTCGATTATTATGATAACATTGCTCCGAAAACGACAGGGATTGGAAAATTCCACCAATGAGGTCGGAGTCTTCCAGCCGCGGAAATTACAATGCGAATAGAAATTTGGCAAATCCAGATATAACCGGATCTGAAAGTTACTATGGACTAATGAGAGGGGGTGAGGGAAATTTTAGGTACCTGGCCAAAATCTACAATGGTCTGAAATTAAGAAAATTTATATCCAATCACGGAACTATGTTTCGGTATGACGTCAGAATGGTAAACCTTGTAACTATTCAACTTGTATATGCGAAAATGGGATTTGCAATTAATCAAAATATAAATAGATATATTATTCAGTTAAAATATTACTAACGAAACCTTTCGATTCATTACATTTAATTTGAAGTAAGGAGAATAAATAAATTGTGTAATTAAACCGAAATCGAAGTAAAAAAAAATACTAGGTACAGGGTGCGTAAAAAAAAGTTACCATTACTTTCAACTGTAATGGTACATTACACAAGCTACATGCGATGATACTGGTGAATTCTATATTTATCTATCGGTGAGAATTTATTTGATACTAGAAAGGTTTCTGCAGGCATCATAGTTTCTGACAATTCTTCTTTCCTGAACTCAGTCAGGTACTGTGCCATTTCTTTGCAGTGCTAACATCAGAATGCTTAGTGCCAACTTTGCTTGTAGTGTCACATCTAGTTAGAGCGTGGTCTGCGTGTTAAGACATGAATCAAGTGACTCCGCAAACATTCAGCAAGAATATGGATGAGGACATATCGTGAAGTGATCCCAGCCTCACATAATACCCATAATTCTACTAATTCGTGACCTCTTAAGTATTTCTGGTAAGAAAGACACAAATAAGAACATAAGTATCAGAGGATGCAAGAATTAGAAGACTGCATGCTTAATATGAAGAAATATCCTCTCATCATATGAAGAAATATACACCCTTGGAACCTCCTAAGTCCTAATGACGTAATTGGTAGTCAGTGAATACCTTGAAACTTATTTTTAAATCCTTAGAATGCATACCGCAACATAGTGTTTTATTTTTAAATGAAGAAATGAAGGCATGAAAATGACAACCAGATAAAGACCAATTTTTCAAAAATGAGATTTTCATATATTCGAAATCTATGTTTAGTGGTCTATCAGTGAGTGTAAAAACAAGAGTTGCATGCTTACCCATCCAGAGTTGCATGCTCCAGACGGCTTTTAAACTTAACCGTTTTTTCGTTGACAATGAGAACCAGACAAAGACAGGATGTATCTGGTTTACGTTCTCAGTTTCTAAATAAATATTTTCTGGCTACCCTGGCTAGAACTAACATTTTGTGCGTAGTTGCTTTCAGACGAACACAAGTATTGTAGTCTCTGTGCCAGAAGAACTGCGTTATGATGGAACTAAGTAGCGATAGTTTTGTGGACGATTCAGATGCCGATCGAGAATTTATTCCAAGTGAATGTGATGATCGTGATGTGATACATATACAGCGAAAAACAAGAAAATGGAAGAGAAATGTGGAAAAGTGGAAGCAGAACGTTCGCAAACGTAATCTTAATAGCGGGAAACCACACATATCTAAGAGAGGAAAGCCGATGTCAGGATGTGTTTCCAAAGACTTTTGTTGTAAGAGTATTTGCACTCAACAGTTTTCCAGTTCAACAAAGGATAATATACTACAAGACTTTAATAATGTGAATGATAAAGTATTGCAAGATGCATACCTGTCAACGCTAATACGATTTTGTGAGATCCAGCAAAAGCGTCCTGACCTCATATTGAAGAGACGGGGTAATCCATCACAAAAGAAGTTTGTAATTCAAGAAAAGAGAAATGCATCATTTAAATATTACGTAAACGTATACGGCAAAGAACACCAAGTTTATAAGAGTGGCTTTTGTAGTTTACATGGCAACAAAAAAATGTAAGGTTGAAAGGCTTGCCTTATGCAAAAAGGTCGGTAGCACGCCTCTGATGGATATGAGAGGAGGGAAATCTGAGGGTTCCAGGGTTAATAAAAATCCAGAGAATGTTGTGCGTCAAGTAATAGACCACATCAAATCTTTCCCTACTAGGAACTCACACTATTCTCGAAGAGATTCTCAGAGAGAATATTTAAACCTGGCCTTACTGTAAAAAATGCATGAACTTTACTTGGAGAAACATGAACCAGAGGTTTTCCATAATATTTCTCAATGGATCAAATGTAACCCAGAAATTTCGTACGAATATTATAATAATGTTCTTAACACCATATTCAATTTAGCTTTTGGTAAACCTCGCAGTGATGTGTGTTCTACTTGTGACGAATTAAAAGTCATAATAGATAGTGCAATTAATGAGGATAAAATGAACTTCCAGTGTGAAAGAGAGATGCATTTGTTAAAAGCACAAAAATTCTACGATGACTTGAAAGAAAAAAGCAAGCAAGCACAGGAAGATCCATCAGTCGATATTTTATGTTTAGACTATCAGCAGAATTTCCCTCTTCCTGTTGGAGAAGTATTACAAATATGGATTTATAACCAGTGCATTTATTCCGCCAAGACAGGAGCATCAAAAATGAATATGTATGATGAAACAGTCGCAAAAAAGGGGAGCAAATGAAACTAATTGAAACTTTCGTAGACCCTAGTGTAAAAATTGTACATTTTTACAGACAACTGTGGAAGACAAAACAAAAACGAAACTCTTGTCCAGTATTTGTCCTTACTTGCTACTACTAAGAAATTTGAAAATATTGTTCATCACTATCCAGAAAGTGGACACTCGTTTCTCCCATGTGACAGACAGTTTGCACAGATTGAAAAACTCAGACGCCAAATATATATATATATATATATATATATATATATATATATATATATATATAGGAAGAATGGTATTCACTTGTTCAGAGAACATCCAAAAAGTTTCGTGTCATAAAGGTTCAGCAAAACATGATCAAGGACTTTCATAATATCTTGGCACCTTGGTTTGTTAGGAACATAAGGAATGCGGAGAAGGCGTTCAAAATCTCTACTTACAAGGTTTTTTAGTATAAAGATCAAAATATTTGTGTATCCTACGGACACTCTCCGGAAATAGAATACGAATGTTTTATCGGAGTCAAGGAGACTGCAGACATTTGTGAAGTAAACCTGAGCAATGCACCTCGAGCTTACTACAACTCCCTTCCAATTAGCGCAAAGAAGTTGCAAGATGTGCGCAAATAGTGTTCCAAATATGTTCCAGACATTTATAAAGGATATTATGCCAATCTTCATTGTGTAGAAATTGAAAATAACACGAGTGATACTGGTACAGATATGAACGAGCAGCAGACATTTTCAGTGAGTGTGAAAAACAGATATCTCCATTCACATTTTTTTGTATTTCTGTATTATGATTTATAAGTAATGTAGCTATTCAGACCTATACAGGAATTCACATTTTTTTGTCTTTTATTGAATATTGATTGATTACATTTTTAATACAAAATACATAGCTTACATTAACTTTCCAATGGAAACGTATCGTTCATAAATAAATATCATTTCACAAGAATCAAGCTAAGAATTTGTAGCAATTGAGTCACACTGCATACAAATCTTAACATGTTATAACCCTTAAGTACTATGGACGAAAATAATCACGTAACTACTATGGAACGGTCTGTCAGACCGCATTGTTGTTTCACATTTTCTGAATAGTAGTTTCATTGTATATTTTTTTTAAAAATTATATCCTACATATCTTAGTTGCTTATAGAAAAGTAAAACATAGTAATTTCACGATGTAAAAAAAAGCTTTATATTTTTAAAACAATGAGAAAGAGAACATAATCAGAATTTGCAACAATGCTTTCATAGTTATTCTAAAATTGTAATTGTTGAAATATTCATTTTTTTTCCGTTTCTATGTAGCCAAAATAACACTAATTTAAAATACACTCTTCTTATGGGAGATAGTGAAAGTGTGAACATCGCAGATAGTGAGCTGATGAAGAGGAAGTGGATAAAGTGAAAAATATCTATCATACATCATCTACACTCATCACATTTTAACACGAAAACATTTTTGCACAGTTACAATTACTTTACACACATTCATTTCATCTATATTTCACTTTATTCAATATTTTCACCCCGATCAACTGGGTAACTGGCCCTCTTCTTCCCACTGGAACTCCTTCCCGATTTTGACTACACTAATACCTAATTAAGACACTTCAATTATTACCTGGATTTGACATATTATCTATTTTCTTACCTCAACATACTTGACGAACAATTAATAATGAAATAATACAAAATACTATATGTTACAGGAAATACGACTTGGAAGTCGACCAGAAAAAATGCAAATGGCGGCACACGCCATTTGCAAAAATAGTTACAATTATAAGAAAAACATTTCAATTTTCATACATTTATAGCATACTTGGCGAATAATGCTGATGCTTTTATTTAAAACACCGATAGTTGGTGAAAGAAGACAAGACAAGACACTCTTCTTATAGATGCACTGAGAATAAGAAATACAGTAAAACCGAGAAAATAAGCATGGAATTTTAGCTTTTTTAAACTTACAGGAAGGTACTGTTATAGTTGCACTCTTACATTTTTTTTTTTTTTTTTGTGAAAAGGCAATGAATAAAACTTATTATTTGTTCTTATATGATGGAGAAAGTAAACAAAATACGTTTTGCCGGTAAAGAAAGTATCGCACTAACTTTTCTGACAGCATGCCCTTTCTTCAGATAGGCACTTATATCTTATTTTTCTGCACTGCAAGGTAATCGGTACCCCACACCGCTGACACGAATGAATATCTGTGCTTTCCGCTTACAACTCAGTTGACAGAAGACTATGTTTTCCTTTTCATCTCCTTATGCGCGATGGTGGGAAACTCTCTTTCAAGCTGTAGTATGCTCTTGGTTGAAAAACTCAGCTCTCGTGGCAGATGTCCGATGAACAATCTACGTTCTATGTGAGGCCTAACAAGTCATTTGCCAACGTTTTCATGAAATCAAGTCTTGTCATCACTGCGGACTTGCGTAGAATTGATGCAAGACATACGCATTGACACCACACGCAACATCCACCAGCATAAAGAAAATTGTCAATGGCTATCGTCTTGTTCGACTACTTGATGTGAAATCTGTACATTTTTGTGTAGAGTATCCACTCCGCCTTTACTCATGTTATAAAATGTGATTATTTCAGGTTTTCCAGTCGCTGGGTCATTAATTGATGTGTGGTGCAAGACGTGCCACACGGTAAAACACAAAACTGCTAATAATCAGCAGATAACGAAAGACAACTGATCAGCAAAATAATCACGTAACTACTATAGTACGTCTGTGAGACCGCTCGACCCCTCCAGCGCCGCGCACAGGGGATCAATTATAATACGAACTTCACAATACGTAACCATTTGCTAGACAGGAAGGTAGACGAAAAGATCCACTTGTAGTAGTGAGACTGTGGAAAATATAATGATATGAAAAGTCGCAGCGGTCTGAGAGACGGTCCATAGTACTTACGGGATAATAAATCATCTTAGCGACTTTGCTTTATTCATTGAATAACAAAATACATAGCAATAATTCATTTTATAAAACTTTCATTTATAAAAGGAGGTGAGCATCAGCAGGGATCTTACTAGGTTGATTTTTATTACTATAGTCCAGTCATGTTCATATTTATAATCTTATTTGTTAATTGTTCCTGTTTATGAAACATTTATTTTGAACTCATGGCCTTATATGTTAAAAGCACGTTTGGGACATATGTCATTTAATGGAAAACCAAAATCATCACTCGTATTATTGCAACATATTACAAACTGAATTAGGGACATACTAAACTTTCTACCAACTCCTAGAGCAGGAACCTTAGGAAAACTAAGTTCAAAAAATGCTTGGAAGAGTTTAACTCCTTATTTCTTCATACTCTTCAGCCAAAATTAGAATCTTCACAGATACTAAAGTTTTCAAGTTCAATCCACGTACTTGGTTAACTACAATATAGTTCCTAGATCTTCAAAATGTTCCCGGACGAATATAACCAGTCAGGAAAGTCAGGATAAAATTTCTGCTAATTCGTTTCAGGTGGGACAAGAAGTATGAGTATTAGGCATTTCTGAGAACATACTAAATTTCAGATTGATAAAATAAATTGTTGTCAGGTAACAAATAACGACTGATAACACTCTAGAGCAGCACAACACCAGATCATTGATACAACATGTTATTGTGAGACACACATATTTATACCAAAGGCCAAACAAATTGTATACTGAAGGTGTGAATTCCGCCTAAATGATTAAGAGTAGAAACTTATATTTTTAACTAATGACATCACAGATTTAGCGTTGAAGAAAAAATAGTTGTTTTGGTTTCCTATGTCAAAAGAAGTATGGTATTGGAGTGAAAGCTTGAAAATAAATTTGTGATTAAGTGAATGGCGAATTATTTTGCATCTTACTACGAAATTCAGAGATTATAATGAAATGTCCCTCCTTCTATCTCTAGAATGCTTTCGCTTATCTCTTAAGAGTTGTCAATGATACATGCTGAATTAATATTTGTAGAATTTCAACATAGCGCAGGATGAATTATAATACATTTTCCTTCTATCATGTATTTATTAAAAATTTATAACGTAAGAATTTATGCTAAATGAAGGGGAAGGGGTAGAAAATTAGTATATTAGTTTAGTGTTTCACGTCCATTTAGGCACTGAATCTGCACGAAACGTGAATCAACGTGTGCCAATCCTAGGAGATTACCTCAAAGTTTGCTTGAGCACTTAAGATGTCGGTAGCTTTGCTAGGAAAACAAATGCATACTTGAATGATCCTATCAGAAATCGACGCCGCTGCTTGAACCTACAGCTTAAATTGGAGTATGATGGACATAAGCGCAATCGAAAATCGAATTCAAAGGTGATCCTACTAATCAGTGCCTTTACATAATATGTGTAAACCACGAGAAATCAATCCGGAACAACACTGAAAAAAATCAGTTCTCTGGACAGCGGTATGTTATACAAATATACGGAATGGGCTTGCTTACTACAGAAACCAATATGGAGCATACGTTATCCATATGCTACATGCACACTGCGCTTAGATGTTACATCATGCCATTGCAGGATGTCTGACATCTAACATTTTTTCATATATCACATGCACATACCTATGTTACATTCTTCAGCTATATGTTATATACGTCCACTTATATGTGAGATCCTGACCGCCTATATTGTTTCATACCGAAAGTACGTATAGACGGAACACTTATATGGAAAGTATTATGAAACATGCGTTTTCAGTTACACGTCTGCTATACGTTAAGTCCAAGAACTACGGAATTACGCATGTAACCTACCTTTTTAAGTACGCTACCTACATTTTTTCTCAGTGTACATGTGTCGACTGTAAAAATCTGCACTGAGTCAAAGGTTCGATTCCAGGTGGAAAATATATTGAATACCATAGGCATACGTGATTTCAATTGAGGAGGCATTTACAATATAAAATATGCTTTAAAACACCAATAACTATAGGCAAGGGCTAAGGTAAGACAGTACGCGTATGTGATTTTCCTAATACTTATACGGTACCACCAATAGATAGGATGTAAGAATGTTGTAAACTGATCAAAGGGTTAGACGATTACCAGTTGAGTTTATCTCGAAAAACTCAGGTTGAAAGCTTGAATCGAATTTGCACTTGTACATGGAAACTGGTGAAGAGGCTATTGTTTCTAGTTTTCATGAAATAATAGCTGAACTTGACCGGAAGTGAGAATTTTTTACATTAATTTGGTCATCCTTAACAGATGTTACTTAAAATTGGAGACCGTGAGAAGTGCGAAACCTAAACTGTTTATTGTATTAGATCACATTCCTGGAAACAGAACCTAGTATGTTAATTTGTTGTATATTTCCTTACAGAGTTAATATATTTAGTAAACGGTTTCAGTGTATTGTTAGAGCATAACGTGACCATTAGTGCATGGAGCCAATAAGAAACAGTTATGAGTATACATGGACAAAGTCTGCAACTTCACCACCAGATCGTTTCTTCAGTTCTATCCTGACACAGAACAAGAAACAAGGGAACCTAGTTTGTTCTATGTGTATATCTTGTTTATACTTATATCGGAATAATCGTGGATTTGATTATACCTCCACATATACATTGATGAATCTTCTGAAAGAGATTTGGTCATTAATGCCATTACAAAAATATCTTTAGTGAATTAGACTTACTTGAATACCAATATAACATAAATATCATTATCATCATTCTTGAAATTTCTAAACTAATAGACTATCAATCTGAAGGTTGAACAAATTCAGTCAATATCGATCAATCTAAGTCGCATCAATCAATAAACATATGTAAATATGAATGAAATATGATGAATGATACATTCTATATGCTTCTTATAAGTAAGTTACATAAGTAATACAGGTTTCATACACAAAAAGTTCCTTTTTTATCCGATAGTCTTACTTCACAAAACCATCTTCTTATAATTTGAATTATATGTTCTCATAACATAAGAAATATTTTTCCATGTTACCTTTGCAAACGAAAACTTATGTTTTGATCTCCGGGTGCATCGCCTTTTCGGTCTGCACAATCATTTTTGGATCATCCCTAGTCCTCACGAATTTCTTACTTGAACTTCTTGTACCTTTGAACTTCATATGAAGTTCATTATATTTAAGATGCATAAATAATATAAATTTTATATATCACAAATATTTTCTTGTTTTTTCTGTACCCTTACTTGCCTATCTGTTCACCTTATACTAGCAAACACATTCTTATCATTTCATGTTCCATCATTTTCACTCCAACAGTAGGAAATTGAAATGTAGGGTAATACTTAATACAATGCTGGTGAAACGTAGAACACAATTGATGGTTTTGGAACGGATTTGTAGCGCAATTGCATTTCAGTATTCGTCAGAAAAAGTCTGATTAACTTGCTGTATATTTACAATCATTGGCCTTGTAAGCAAATACCGCTACAAAGTTTATTCTACTTTTACTTCTCAGCGTTACTACTAAATGTTATAGTTTGGTATTTGCAATTGAGTGGTGAAATTGTATTTCAAACACTTTTTCAAATTTTCTTGAACACTTAGTATGCATTTACATCCGAAATTTTCAAAATGCATGTGCTTGTGAATGTTAATAGCATTTATAGAAGATTCCCATTTAATATAAAATAAATTAAAACAAATGTGGTCAATTTTTTCTATTTTTTAATGTGTTATGATATAAGGATGACGATGAACGACTTTTAACCCTAGGAACACCAAGGTATTTTTGTGTTACATACAACACCAACGAGGGGAAGAGAGGCTCTGAGACCCACAGCATAAATATCATTTCTCATGGAAAATTATTTATCTTGTCTGATATGAACTTGGGATGTCTAAGACATCATATATTTTTGTTCTCTATTATTACTACGTTGCTAAGTACAGTGTTGCGAACTACATATGTGTAATTGTTTAAGTTACCATTTTCAATTTATGTCAGTAACTTTGACCTATTTACTTTACTTGTTTGAGTAGAAAAACTATTAAACAGATCAATAGCGACTTACTACAGTGTAGTATGTGTATAAAGGTGGCTTCTAAAAGCATTTTCGTGGTGCTGCACTAAATTGGGCTAGAATGGGGAGGAGTGGGATATACTTCAGTATTCCAATGAATTCAGGATTAATCTTTTATAATTTCATTCCAGTTATCTTTAAAATAGGAAAGTTCTTTCAAATTTTGTTTCCGCGAAAAGATAGACAGTGTATGGGAGGGATTGTCACCAGAGAAGCAGTGTTGCCAACACAACTTAAGTAACAATTTTTCTAGTAGCACAACGTCAGGTTTATGCACCTATGGAATGAAAATGTAAACCGTAAGCAAACAAGGTACGACTTGTATGCCAGTTTTGTAAACTAACACCTCTACAATATCATGAATATTACAAGGGATCCATTGCAAGAAACGTACCACTGCTTCCACTTGTTCCATTTGCATTATCAAATAATATGTTCAAAGCACCGATTTTTGCATCAAAATCTGACAGGGTTATTTCCACCTTGCAATATTCGAGCTCACTACCTTTTATGTCAGATTCATTTAAAAGTTCTTTAAGTTCTTTCTCAATTGAACTTTGCCGAAGAGCACGATTTGCCATTGTTTCAATGCTACTGCAGATTCCCACATACAGTCACAGTCACAGAATAAGGAACTGACAATTTCCTATGAAATATGAGTCTTCAGTCAGTGTTGCAGGCTGCTCCTTGTACCTTCTATGATAAAAATACTTGATAACACCAGAAGTGCAACAGCATAGTTCTTTCCAATCACTATTGATACTTGATTCTGTTTCTCTCTCTTCTTTATATATATATATATATATATATATATATATATATATATATATATATATATATATATATATATATATATATATATATATATATGTGTGTGTGTGTGTGTGTGTGTGTATGTGTGATTATAATATAAAGAATATAAAGAGGCATACTTAGATGTTGGCAGGTTTTAATGAATTAACTAATAGAAAATAAAATATTTAGGTGCCAAAAAATAATCAGAAAAATGTATATACTAAATTTTTATAATGTGCAGTTGGCAACATTGTACCACAATAGAAGTAAAGAGTGTCCCTGCATGTTGTATTATCAAAATTGTTTCAAAGAAAAATCAAATAAATAGCCAAAACACTGGAATATAACAGTAAGCGTAGGTACTGAATATCCCCATAGTTCTACCAAGGAGGGGGGCCTCTGAGGCCAACAGCACTTTCTTCATTTATAAATAGAAAATAAAAATCACTAAAAACTAAGCAAGTACGTTTTATGGTGAATGGGGCAAGCTTGACAATATCATTTTTTAAAGATTTTTTATGCAATCGGATATGATAGAAAGGTAATAAAAATAATTTGTGGGCTTCTGAGGCTCCCCCCTTGGTGTTCCTAGGGTTAATATTTTCTCTAGATACTATTGAATGGAAGAGGTCAATTAAACTTAATCTAGACTTTGTTTTAATATTTTTTTGAACTTTATTACTTTATAATTAAATATATATTTGTATAGATTGATTGAATTATATATTGATTGAATTCTCCGATCTGTCAGAACAGATAACCGCTAAAAATCAACTCTACAACAACAATTTGTGAGATGTGTTTTTTAATTGTTTTTAAAACGACAAATAGGTAAATAAACATAAAATGTGTCATAAATGTGTTACATATTCAACGCTACTAGAATAATTTCTATAACTTTTCATTGTAATTTAGAATTTTTTTTGTAATAGAGTAATCTTAATCAATGTTTAATTTTCTGAAGCTTCCTTCCATGCCAAATAGATCTTCACACGTTCTTGGTTTTCCGGGCCTTTTTGATTCGTCGGTCTTTTTTGTTTCCATTTCCATTAACCAATCTCTATTGTCGATCAGCACCTGATGCCAGACCTCTGCAATAAGGAAGAGTACCAAAGATAGTTTACAGACTATTTTAAAAAAGTTTACATGTTATGGTTAAGTGTATTTACCAACAAGGAGACATATTTATAATTGGAAATTTTAGACATCTTGAAATGATTTTCTACAATGGAACAAGACAATAGAGTCAAAATGTTATATATAGAAAGTTACAATGTAAACTATAATTCGCACTGTTCTTATATTATTTGCAAGTACACAAGTGAATGCAATAGTTTTAGCTTCCGAGCTTGTCAACAAGTTGGTTCAACTGAACGAGAAATATAGAAAAGTGGAGATAACAATGTTGAATGAAGTTGTGTTGCTTTTGTCAGAAGATATGAATGTGGTTAAAGAAGTCAAATTAATTGGATTTTTGAATGTTTGTGGAGGCAGTGATGAGCAAATAGATTTTAGTGATGATGATCTGGAAATGGATTCAGCTTCAGAGGCTTTGCAAGTTGTAAAAACATCAGAAGATTCGTCATGGGGATCTAACTGGGCTGTTTCTTCAAAGACAAAAAACTGTTCTGGACGACAAGTATAGAGAGAGAGAGCACTTGGTTACTGAACTACCATTTCATGTGTTTCTATCCTCGAAGAGAGAAACTGGGATAGGTTGTTATCAACGATTTCAAGCTGATCTAAAATATAAAAAGTTTATACGAGTATGACAAGGTTCGTAATGAACCAAATCCCACTATCAAAGCGATAAACAAGGATGTACTATAGAACACGCTACGTGCTTGGGCCTTGCAAACGAAAGCAATCATTTATTGACACAATCGCGCCTGGATATCACAATCCTGTATTCTCGAATTCAAGAGTCGTATTAGGAACCTCATTCGTAGGATAGGTAATAGCGCAAGAGAAACACACCGGCAACAGCTGCCAGTTATTCCGTAATGAAACGATATTGAATCAAGAACTGAAGCCAGAGAATGTGTTGTTCATAGAACAAAATCACTTTCAGGAAGAACTCCACTCTCATAGGTCTCTTCGTTGTCGTGGAACAATTATAACCCAAACTTTTGTTGGTTCCATCAACGTAACTACGCACTTGCATATGATCTTTCCTGTCATCACAGTTGCTGGAGAGATCATAAGACCCCTCTATGTACTGGTATCGGATTCCTCTTGATCCTTCCCATGATCGAAACGACGCTTCTTTAAACAACAAATCCTTCGCTAACAAGCAAGGTCCACAACGAGGCACACTCAGATCCGACTCAAGCTTCGCCCAGAGGACACATAATGGAAAAGAAGAAAAAATGCCAAATTGGAGCTGCCTAATACCAGAAACACCGGAGTTATGCTCCCCAACATAACGCACCACGCGGCAATATGATATAAGGTAAACGTCGCAAGATACCCGTTTAGGTCGAAATCGGAAAGGACGAGAAGCACCGAGATGATACCAAGATACCTGATATGGTATAACAGAGACTTGGCCGCCATCTTGAAAGTGTTATCGTGAATATATCGTAAGGTATTGAAACGTGAAGGATGTCTTGTGAAAGATCGATGTCGGGTAGAATTAGAAACTGAAACCAATGCCCAAACTCTAATAACGTATCGAGCATGGTATTAACGTGAAGAGGAATTCATGCGAGCAGGGTATGGAAAAACAGCTGAAGATATGTTGTTAACGCGATGAAATAGAAACGGCCAAAGGAACCCAGAACACATGGATGATGCGACAAAGAAACACACACGCACACACATAGAGAGAAACATATACACTTGAGTTGGAATGCTACATACACACACAGATATATATACATAAAAAAGATATATATAAGTTGTACCTATTGTTGAAAATCTCGGCAGTAGTGGTAGTGAGTAAAGAAATGGGTGACACACAGCTCCCGCAAACATCAAGCACATTTGATCACAGAAAGTTCTGGGCACTCGTCTTTACAACATTCACGCTGTCGTAGATTGAAACAAAAGTCAGTTGTGTTGTACTGGAAAGCAACCTCTTCTGCTAATCCAGCTAGTTTCCACCCGCATTGATGTGTCATATGAAATCGTGGACAACAAAATTGGTTGTGTACCAGTGAATGCAGCTTAAGGACGGTGTCTCGCTGGTGAAGGTTCACGTTGGTATGGTCACGCAATGCCTCCGAAATCCGTCGCACCATGTGTTTATACATACGGAAGTAATACAGAACCAACGGTTGGCACTGCGAAGTAGATTTTTCAGGTATAATATGGATGCGAATATGATCGGCGGTGAAACCACTTTCATGAAGTAGCCTTGCAAATGTGTCTCTGTCCTTGTGAAGTCCATATGAATCTAGCAACAGAATGCTTTGTGTGTTGGGAGCATCTGCTGCTACTTGTGGTATTACGCATTCTTTGATGAAAACCGAATACGCTTCCCTTGTCATTTTACCAGAAGGCGTCCAGAATACCACTAAATTTGGTGCGGCGAACATATTGTCCTGAACCCTAGTACTTAAAGCTACGGGTTCCTGGAGAATGACAAAGAGTTTATCCGCCACCACTCCTGCCTTCGACAACAACGGCACCACAGTGTACGTATGCGTCGTTGATGCACAGACTGGACACAGCCCTGAATGTGCGATGATCCTATTCTGGCTAATGTGCGCCCACTTGTCAACTCTTTCGCAAAACCGGATTCATCAGCATTCCATATATTTGCATTCTCAAACCCCTCCATGATGGTCTTGGTTTCGCCACGCCACCCTGCAATAACCAAATCAATATCCTTCTTGTCGCGTACATACTTCATTGTGACATATGACGTGATTTTACGGCTCACGATATTTTTTTGTTGTTTGAGTGTCCCAATCCATCCGTGACTAGCATTGAACGTACGGAGACTACACTTCAGAGCCTGCACCTTTGCCCATTATTTAAGATCACTGTCATGGACAATGCGGTTATCACGTCGCGCAGCTATAAATTGTTGCAGCACATGTTCTGTGATTTCGTGATACACTTCGCGTTTTGTTTTCAATAAGCCTTTGTCGCGTTGTTCTTTCCATTTAAACAGTGTTCTCACCGAGGGACAGTTGCGGAATCTGTGTTTCATCGAGCGATATGAATGATGTGCGAATGTTTGACGCCCTTTGCCTTTTACGTCAAGCCAGTAGTGTAACATGTTAACTTTGTCCTCTAGCGTATAATATTCTGTATTACCTTCGTTTCCATTCGGCTCATAGTCACTATCGGACAAGAACGGTGTTGCCTGTGGTTCGAGCGAAGAATCACTCCAAGGCAGCGTGCTGTCACCACTATCCGCGGCATCCTCTTCACCTGTTTGGGCCGGACCGGGTTCGTATTCATCAATGTCGAGAGTCTCATCCACATTTACTTCTGTTACATCGTAGTTGTTCAAAAACTCCAGCATGTGTTCAACTGCTTTTCGTTCCTCCACTGTCGGTTCTGTCGATTGAACGTACCCTTGTTTTGAAAGCTCCCTTTGCAAAACTAACACCACATTGAGAGGGTTCATATTGCAGGTCTACACTGGCGTTTTTAGATGGACAATAGTGCGACACATTCACTATACAGAATATTGCGCGTTTTGACTCGCGTATGCCACAAACACACTATCACTTCTCACGGGCTAGCACCTGCTGTCACGCTCACTTCGTTCCATTTGTGCCAGTGAAACCCGTAAACACAATTCGAGTGGTCTCACTGTGTGGTAAATTAGCCCTCCCGTGGGAGATTGCAACAACTCATGGAACTCGACTCCACAGTGCTGCCTTTCACTGATATTGTGATTCTGTTTGGGGCCGTCGAAAAATAAAAAATGAAATGAAATATTTGAGCTTTACGTCCCACAGTTATGCCGGTTAGGCTAAAGGAGACAGAGATGATGAGAGATGAATGAAATGGTGGAATGAAGAAAGTGGGAGGAAACGGGCGAACCCCGAGAAAACCCACGAGCACGGTGTTTGTCCACCACAAAGTCCACACGGCGCGAGCTGGAATCGAACCAGGGACCCCAAGCACCAGAGGTGGACGCTCTACCACAGAGTCACCGCGTCTCCCGTCGAAAAACAGTGTAGCACATTGCGCAAAAGAAAAGAAACATTCGTAAAGAAATGTTAGCTAGAACATGGCTGGGCCTTATCACCCATGCATACTTTGTTTCAAATACTGTTGTTTAAACAAACGTAGGCCGAAATGTCCTTTGTTCTCACGAAACAGCAGGAAAAGTGAATAAGAAACGTACAAAACGTTGCCCAGGAGTGAGTTTCGATCCCAGGTAGGTCCTGCTTTTGGTAACCAATCCAATATTATATTACCTACTCTCCCGATCGAGCTGCCTTCATGCTCTTTCACAATAGATAGCCCTTTGTAGTTCCTGTAGTCTTCAAACGAACGCTCGTATCGCGGGTGCAACTGTGGTTTTTTACTGTACCAAGCCGGGTCCCAATATCCTTGAAAGACATAATGCGCCAATGCGGAGACACTTCCATGTACAGACACTGTTACGTATACTTGTCGCGTACCATTGCCGTGGCATGTTACCCAATGTTGTGGCGTCTTCTGTCCTTCGCATACACGTTTGTTTTACCCGAGTCTTCTACACTTTCATCATTCCAACATTTTATTCATTTCTCATAATCACCGTCTCTTTTAGCCTGGTCGGCATAATCGCGGGACGTAAAACTAAAAAATTTAATTTTTTCTTGTACACTTCATCACGTCCTCACCAGTACACATATGTTTTTCGCGATTACATCATTGATTTTCATTTTGCATTTTACCTTACATTGATATATCACACATCCCACTTCTCATCTCAATACCTTACGCTATATCCAAGATCGTGGCTTTCAAGATGGCCCCCAAAACATTATTATAACATATCAGGTATCTTTTTGATATCATCCCGGTGCTTCTCGCCCTTTCCGTTTTCGACATAAACGGGTATCTTGCGACGTTTACCTTAGATCATATTGTTGCGTGGTGCGTTATGTTGGGGAGCATAACTCCGGTGTTTCTGGCATTGGGCAGCTCCAATTTGGTATTTTTCTTCTTTTCCATTATGTGTCCTCTGGGCGAAGTTTGAGTCGGATCTGAGTGTGCCTCGTTGTGGACCTTGCTTGTAAGAAGTCGGCAAATATGAACGAGGCAAACCTCATAAGATTATATAACAACTGTGTGTGGAACAGTTTTCCTGTTGATCGTTCTAAAATTCTCTTGTTTGATTCGTGATCAGAAAATTCGAATCATAGTATTATCTGTTAGATTTTCCAGAATCGATCACGTTTATGAAACGTTTCATTTCTGGCGACTATACTAGTTACATTCAGCCTCTGGACATTTATTCCTACTGTACAATTCATTCATCAGATACATTACTGATACAGTAAAGTAGTGTTAGAGACTAACGTGCCAATAAGATCTTCCATATATTACAATATTAGTTTTAGATATCTATAACTCCTATAACTTTTAGTGTCTGCAGCTCAGATTATGAATTTTTACTAATTTCAGTTAGTACTTCACGGATAAGGAAGATGGGCAGGAATTCAGTCATAATTGAAAACTGTTTATAATTTGTTAACTATTTAAGCAATTTTTCACTAAACGAAAAGAATTTGGTTCCTTATAACACTAGAACTTATTACGTTATATTTAACTTATGCCACTGTAGGTATCAGTGGTAGATCATGGCAAAACACCTAACCTTGCAGGAGCGTGCTCAACTGCCACACTGGTATCAAATATGACAGTCCATGGTACGAATACAGCGATGGTGGGAAAGTGTGAAAGGACCTCGTGCCTCGGTAGATGCTAGGACCAAAGAGAAATGTAATTCAAAACTAATGAGTAGAAGCTATGTAGCAGATATTAGGGGATGGGGTCACACCTCAACATCCAGGTGAGAGGAAAATTTGCAAGTGGTTCAGGAAATCTTTACTCGGATTCCTCAGAAATCACAAATACAGGTATCTCGCAAAATTGTTTCAACCCAACAAACAATCCTAATGAATTGTTCTGATGGAAAAGTTGAACTTTCGTCCATGAAAATTATTGTCACATTCTTGCAAACGTATCAGTGGTATATCTCCAGATGTCTGTTGCAGAAACCCCAAACCGTTCATGAAAACTGGTGGATAATGGTGGTTCTTATATGGAATATAAGCAATGCATAATAATTCTGCTATTGTATGATTACAAATGTTTTTTGTTTGATGAAAATAGATTAAATATTTAGAAAAGTTATTAGATGGAAAGTTAATTCCTGCCCACGAAGTATATACCATGTCTAGATCCCCGATTTCTGTGTGAGAAAGTTTACTTGTCAGTCATCTCAAAACATTTCTGATTGACTAATAATATATACTAGATACGAAGAAAATCCTAATCTAGTTACCTCTTATTCTTTTTGAACACTTACTGCTACCGTGCTTAAATTTCGAGAAATACTGTTATTGTTTTATTTTAGAAATTCGTTTACAAGAAGTACGCTTCATCTATTAGACCTTTGGACGAAAATATTTACACTCTTAGCTTTGAGTCTGCATATAAAACAGTATTAGCAATCGATGAGAATGGAATCCTTTATAATGAAAAACAGAAAGCATTGCTTCTTACTTGGTTAAATACATTCAAATATTTTAACAATTATTTGCATATCTCAAATATAAGAAAAATTACACAATCTTAATGTTTTTGCAACAATACCAATGTTCGGAATTAGTTGAACTTCAGTCTTGTTCTTATTTTAGATCTAAGAAAATTTGTTACATAATATTTCTAAGAATCATTTACAATGAGACATGATTCTACGTCGAAAAATTAACAAAAAAAAAAAAAAAAAAACCTAAGCGTATCTAAAACCCTATTACAGTTTGGAAATACGGAAAACTTGGCATATTGATTCGAGAAAATAAAACGAGTAGTCAAAGACGGCACATCAGGCAATTAAAGAGTACTACAAGCCTGTCAGAAATGGGAAAACCATAGATTATAATGGTTGCATAAATGATCTAAGTAAATATGGGTGGTCAAGTTCCTTTGAACAAAACTGCGCATGTCCACTTCTAGCAATCCAGTGGTATTTGAATTAAGTGTCTAACATTCAAGTCAAAATATACAGGTGTGCCATGCCCTAATCGTTAATGGCATATTCTGTCAACGTTTTTTAAAGTGAATCAAAAAATTTAGCCCCCACAAAGGCGTACACAGGAAAGTTAGCTCCAATGAAGTGGACCTATATGTTATGTCATACATTTTCTAAAACAAATCAGTGGTTAACGTATTACACAAAATAACAGATTTTTGACTTCTCACACTAGATTCTTGTAATTGTTGAATATGTCTAACTTGATGAATGCTGTCCATTGATCAATAATATTAGTGTTGGATCGAAAATATTAAGGTTACGATGAATATTTTAAAGTTTTGTAGCGATACATTTTATGCAACTTGATTGAGTACAGATTTCTTACTGAGAATGTCTTACACCCGTGTTGAATTGTTAGTGCACAGCATCTGAAAAACGAAGCGTGGCTTTTGTTTCAGAAAGGGGAGATTCTAAAAGTAAGAGTGTTTGTCAGACATTGATTGAAGAGCCTACTTAGAATATCTCAGGTTTTCTTGTGACTGGTATAAGTTAATGAAACATGTCTACATTATTTTATTTTAAATGAGTAAAAACGTTAAATACAAGCATAAGTTTCTCAATTGTAGTGAAAATTGTCCTCCATGCCTTTATAAGCAAATTTATATTTAAAATCTTTTACGAAAATCTCATAGAGTTTAAACCTCAAATCTACGCATATGTCCTGCATGAATCTGAGTATTTTATTCTCTACGAAAGTGTGAAACCCAAAATCTGGAGGCTTAAAGCTCGGAAACGGAAAGAATACATACCATAATATTTTACAAGCTTCTGTATTAAGTCAATATTTACCACAATGCTAAGTTCGATGTAGGTCACATGTTTTAGGTTGATGTTCACTTCTCTCATTTTTATTTTTATTTCTTCTCTTTCTTTTCCATTGTTTTCATTAACGTGATACTCAAAATTTGTTTGTTCATAATGTCAGAATTAAGAATGTGGATACCGCAATATCTAACAAGCTTCTAGAGCAGGTGACGTTCTACCACTGTGCCAAAAGTGATTGAATTGGAATTAGTTCGATTGAGGTTTGGTTGTTTTCCAATCTGTTTACCCAAATCTCATAGCCGAAAACTCGGCAAGCAAAAAACTACACACCATAATGTATTATATAAAAATAAGCTTTCTGAGGTCTACCACCATGGAAAGTTGATCCAGGTCGAATGAAATCGGGTCAATTTATACGATATATAGAAAAATGAAAAACAAAAATTTGAAATAAAATAGTCTGGATCTGGAAACTAGATTAGTTAGTTGATTGAGAGTTTTAGCATCCCTTTCATTCTTACGTTGATCTACACTTAAGCGTGGAGTCTGGACAGCACGAGCTGAAGCCGGAAATCGAGTTCCTTCTCCGTCACCGAAGGTTTGTAATCTAATCATATCCCGCGACGGATATTAGGGCTTCCTCAGATTTTAATAAGTCCAGTCCCCTTGTATCGGGTATTTACGAAATGATCAATATATTTCTTGGAAAATGAAAAAGAAAATTGACATGATAGTGTTAGCCACTTTGTGTTTATGTGGCATTCTAATCCTAATTCAGAATCTATTTTCCAATTGTGCTCCACAATTGCCATTATTTTCAAATACATGTTTAAGTCAAAACTTTTAAACCATAAAGCATAAGTTTAATTTCCTATCTATCTTCATTCCATTAAAAAAAGAGTTGAACGTCACTTGTAATACGCTGTTCAAACTTGACAAAGCCAGTATGTGGGGAGGCATAAGATTAATTAAAATGTAGGTGAGAGAAATATTATATACACGACTTCAAAAGTGCATTACCACCTGCAATTCTCCTTTTCCTGCAATAGCAGGCAACCTAAAAAGCTCGGCGGTTGGGTTGGTTGTGAAGTCGAAAGTCGTTGGATCAAACCTTAATTTTGTAACAAATATATCAGTGTTGCAAACTGTAAATAACAGAATAAAACAAATTGCTAAGAATGACAATTTTATTATCGTGAGAGAGTTGGATGATATCAAAAGTTACAAAATTATCTTGCTTAAACAGCTCAAACAAAATGAATGGCAAGAAACAGATTACAGAAGAAAGCATTTCTCTCCTTCCCCTCAAAAAGAATCTCATAAAAGAGAAAAATACATAATGTAGAGGTTTAATATGAAAGCTCCACCCAAAATTTTGAAATTTGACACCCGAAAGACAAGAACAACTGAACCGAAGTGAACGAAATTGTGCACACATATTGTAGACGTACAATTAGGGAATAACGATTACGTATTTTCCATTAAAAACGGTTGGGTGGGACAGGAAACCCTCAACACCTTTGATTACGAAATATAAAATGTGCTAGTAAGAGTATGTCAGATCTGTGTAAAGGACATGACGAATTGCAACATAACTTTGTGTATGGACAATACGCAAAAAGTAAACGAATACGGGTATTTTATGTTCTGCCGAAAACTGGTTTTAGGAGTCAAAAGCCCCCACCAAAATTTTAAATTTGACGCTCGGGAAGGAAGAAGAAATGAAGCGAAGTGAATGAAATTTGCACAGATATTGCAGACGTAAAATCAGGATACTGGTTTCGTATTTTCCTGGAGAAAACGGTTAGGTGGGACACGGAACTCTCCAAACCTTTGATTATGAAATATCAAAAGTGCTAGTAGCACTATGCCAGATGTGTGTAAAGGAAATGGAGAATTTCAACGAAACTTTCGATATGAACATTAGGCAGAGACTAAACTAATACGTTTTTCTTATTTTAGGGGAAAAATGATTTTGGGGCAAAAGCCCCCATCCAAAATTTTGGAATTTGACCCGAAAAGCAAAAAGAAGTAGGCCGAAGTGAATGAAATATAGACAAATGTTGTAGAGGTAAGATGAGGGAATGAGTTTTTTGCACTTTCCTGAAAGAAAAAAAACTGCTGAAGAGACCGAGGCGTTGGGTGGCGGGAGGAGTGGAGCGAAAGGAATGAAATTGTATGTAGTTATAGTATATGTACAGAGCGCGGAATAGCATGAGCTGTGACCTTGAAATCCGCAACCACCACAATTGAAAGGAACAGGTAACCCTGATAGTGTTGCTAACTGTCACAACGGTGAACTAGAATTTGGCGATTTGAAGCATTTCTGGGACGGAATGACAAACACACTTTAAATCAATCTGCAGCCTTCCTTTTCTCCTCTTCATTTAGAAAAATCTGAATATTAGAGTAGGCTATTTATTTAATAGGCCGCAGATTGATAGATTTGATTTGGGGTACAGCCAAAAAATAAGCAGCAGCAAGAAACAAGTTTTTGCATTAACGATGCGATGAAAGTCGCCGAAGAGAACTTTAAATGATAGCAGAGAAAGTGTTTAAGGCAGGGTATGGTAAAGTACGAAGATGGGAACAAGGATATTTGCAAATGGAGTCTCACTTAGACGTTCTTACTGAAAACATTACGATAAACTTGTACGAGAACAGTGACAGTAATAGTGACTTTTCAGAAGAAAGTAAGTACGACGGAAGACGAAGATAATGAGATGGATTGTATGGATGATATTGAGCCTTTATAAATACCTGAAGGTACAGGTAAGCCTGGTATAATATATATAAATTATATTAAGTAGTTATTATCCATTGTTTTTACCTATGTTCGAGGTTAGTGTCGACATGAGTTAGAAACACTACTAAAAAGTCTTCCCTTTCTCCCCACTGTCACCCTCGCAACGGACAGCGTTCTTCCTACCTCCCGCTTCTCATAGCTCATGCTATCTCTCGCGCTCTGTAAAATATATTCTTTCATGTTTTACAATTGTCGCGTCTACATCCGATTTCTTCAAATTTGGCAGATCAACTACAAGTACAAACAGTATAGCGTATTTTATAGTATTTCAGGAGGCACCTTTAACCCTTACAATGTTTTTGCGCATAAACAAAAACACTTGTCGATTTATTTCCAGTTTGCTGTTGATCTGCCAAATTGGAAGGAAAACGGATAGGGACACTTGAGAAAGGACTTATTTTACATAGGGTCTATATAATATCTACAAACAATTTCATTTGCTTCGGTCCACACCTTCCTGCGCTTTTACGGTAATAATTATTTTTTTGGAATGGGTCGTATGCCCCAACACTGCTTTTCCGCAAAAATTAAAACAAATTTCATTTATTGTTTTGCAAATTGTCCCTATACGAAGTTTCGTTGCAATTCTCCATATTCTTTAGGAACTTCTCACGTATGCTTCTTTGCACTTTTGGTATTTCGTAATCAACGGTTTAGAAGGTCCGTTCCTCACCAACCGCTTTTTACCAGAAAAATACGAATTCCAATTATCTAATTTTACGTCTACAATATCTATGTACAATGTCACTTAATTCGGTGTAACTCTTATTGTTTTTTGGGTCTCAAATTTCAAACTTTTTGGTGTGGGCTTTTTCGTTTATTCGTTTATTTTTTAGTGTTGTTCTTACACAATGTGTCGTCCCAATTCTTCATGTTCTTCAAGCACTTCTGACATACTGTTATTAGAACTTTTGATATTTTACTATCGAAGTTTTGGAGGGGTCTCTGTCCCACCTAAACGGTTTTCTTTGTTTTTTGAGGAAAATAAGAAATCCGTATTCACTCATTCTATGCCTACAACATTTGTGCACAATTTCATTCACTACGGTTAACTTCTTCTTGCCCTTCTTTCGTCAACTTTCAAAATTTTGGTTGGGAGCTTTTGCCCCCTAGAACCCTTTTTCCGCAGGAAATAAATACCTGTGTTCATTTATATTTTTTGCATACTGACCATACAAAAATTTTCGTGGCGATTCTCCATGTCCTTTACACACACCTGACATATTATTACTAGTACTATTGATATTTCGTGATGAAAGGTTTGGAGGGGTTCGTGCCCCATCCAACCGTTTTTTTGCAAAAAAAAAAAAAAAAAAACGAAGCCCGTATTTCCTCATTTTACGCCTGCAATATCTGTGCACAATTTCATTCACTTCGAGTAACTTCTTCTTGCTCTTCGGGCGTCAACTTTCAGAACTTTATGCGGGAGCTTTCGCCACCTAAAACCGTTTTCCGCAGAAAATAAATCCCCCTGTTAATTTAGTTTTTGCGTATTGTCCATACACAAAGTTTCGTTGCAATTCTTCATGTCCTTTACACACATCTGACATACTGTTACTAGCACCTTTGATATTTCGTGATCATAGGTTTGGAGGTGTCGGTGCCCCACCTAACCATTTTCTACAGAAAAATACGAAACCCGTATTCTTATATTACGTCTGCAATATCTTTGCACCATTTTATTCACTTGGGTTTACTTGTTCTTGCATTCTTGACTTTCAAATTTTGTGTAGGGGCTTCTGCTCCTTAAAACCGTTTTCCCCCAGAAAATAAAAAAAAACATGGATTTGTTTCTTTTAGCATTGTCCATACACAGTTATGTTGCAATTCTTCATATAATTTGCACTCATCTGACATACTGTTACTAGCACTTTTGCTATTTCGTGATCAAAGGTTTGGAAGGGATCGTTCCTCCATCCAACCGTTTTTTTTTTTCAGAAAAATATGAAGCCCGTATTTCCTCATTTTACGTCTACACTATCTGTGCACAATTTCATTCACTTCGGTTAACTTCTTCTTGCCTTTCGTCAACTTCTAAAATTTGGGTGGGAGCTTTTGCCCCCTAGAACCGTTTTTCCGCAGAAAATAAATACCCGTATTCATTTATTTCTTGCGTATTATCCATACTCAAAGTTTCGTTGCAATTCTTCATGTCCTTTACACACATCTGACATACGCTTACTAGCACTTTTGATATTTCTTGATCAAGGGTTTGGAGACGTCCGAGCCCCACTCTACATTTTTTTCAGGAAAATATGAAACCCGTAATCCCTCATTTAATGTCTACAATATCTGTTCAAATTTCATTCACTTAGGTTCAGTTTCATTTCGGGTGTCAACTTTCAAAATTTTGGGTTGGGCTTTTATGTTAAACCTTTACATTACGTAACTTCTTCTTTTTTTATGAGATTCTTTTGGGGGGAAGAGAGAAAAGCTTTCTTCTGATATCTGGTTCTTGCCATTCATCTTGTTGAGCTGCTTAAGTAAGATCATTCTGTAACTTTTGATGACATCCAACTCCGTTAGGATAATAAAATTGTCATTCTTAACAATTTGTTTTATCTGTTATTTGCAGTTTGCCACACTGATGTATTTGTTACAAAATTGAGGTTTGGTCCAACGCCTTTCGAATCCGCAACCAACCCAACCGCCGAGCATTTTAGGTTGTCTGCTTTTACAAAGGTAAGGATTATTGCAGGTGGTAATGCACTTTTGGAGTCGTGTATACATATGTGATTGTCAGTTAGAAGATAAGAATAAATCCCATTGTAACAAGTAATCTTAAAATATATTTTAACTATGTATCAGAAATCAGTGATTAATTTTTAGGAAGGAAAATAAAAATATATTCACTTTCAGTGTAGGTTTTACAATATCTTTAAGTTAAATAGGTATTATTTTTAAGTAATTATTAAAAATAGTTCCCATGTATTTAGTTTTACATATTCCAGGGAGGATTAGAGGATTACATTACAAACTACAGTTTAGTAACACACAGCAGAAACCTGCCAGTGAGAAACTACTACCACATCTTGGCTACATTGTTGGCGTAAACCCCTTCGGCTCGAGTTATTCTCGTTGCATACTCAAGTGTTATAGATCTCACGCAAAGCTGTAGGTCCACATCTTACATAGCTTCTGTGGTCAATGAAATGCTAATTTTCTCGTCGAATAACTAATCAGTGACTGAGTACTAATTTAATTTCAATAAATATTTCAGAAATATATCACGAATTTAGTTCTTCAATGTAATAATAATCGTGAGATTGTGAAATGTTCATGAGCTTAACAGACACATGGAGGAATATATCTGTTTGTCTTATGTGTGTGTGCATGCGAATATAATGAGCTCCTTCATGGCTAATATTGACAATTTTGATCATTAAGTCAGACCAACGTTGGATTTAAGACTATAGGTACACACATTTAATACTATTTTAACGTGTAGTCCCCGATTTCACACACTGGAAACCAACAAAGAACCACACCAAGAAATCTATCATGTTTGATTGTATAAAATAACATTTTCAACTAACAAATGTTTTGATCAGCAAAATAACGAAATAAACCAGACATACAAGTCAATGTAGTTTTAAAAACTTACTATTTAGTAACTTAATGGGTCCAGCATTTCCGCCATATTCATCTGGAAGTATCTCCTTAGCAACGATAGAATGTAATTCTTCGTAGCCACTTTCAATTAATTTTACCTAGTAGTAAAAACATAGATATATGTAACATAATTTACTACGAAATGTACGTAAACCTGCCGAAATAGTGACTAGAACATTTCTTTTGTGTATTTTAGGTTAATATTCTTCTTCACAATCCTCACTTGAACTGGATATATTGCGGTTTATATATGTCGAATGTTATCAAACTTACAGTTTCAAACAAAAGTAGGTCTATTTAACTACATCATTCAATAGAACGCCGTTTTCCCCTTCCAACCCCAAAATAAAATAAACATTTACAGTTTTATAGTATCTTATACGCCGATGAACCAAAGTAGTCTTTCATTCACACTCAAAATATTAACACTCTTTGCGGCAAAATAATAAAATACCATATTATCTTAATTATTTATAATTTAAATTGGTGCACATAATTTTGAAAGAAAAAGAAATCATGTATATACAACTAGAAACAATTAGAGTATTTAACGTATCAAAGATTGATACTAGAAACTATTTCTTTTCACCTTAGTAGGCGAGTATCTATGACTAAGGTGTAAGACTGTGTTCGACCAAACTTACGCATTTATATATGTTTGTTTCTATCTTTAACAATGGTTACGGAAAATTACATGACTATCTGAAAGTTAATACTGCTACATTAATAGGTAAAACTTAAGGATAAGATAGATAAATTAACATAAGATGTTGCCAGAGATAGAATGGGACTATGAATGAGAGATAGAATGTTACTAGAGAGAAATGAATGAAAGCCTTGCAACATGTTGCCAAAGATTTCAGATACATACATAGGTGTGAAATCGTTCTACAAAGTGACGTCAGCCTGGTCGTGTTATGAATTTCCCGGGATTGTCAGTAACGTAACTCCACACAGTAGAGTAGTGTTAATTTCACTTGGGTTAGTTTCAGCCTTATCTTAAGTAGTCATAACAGTCCAAGAACGGTCGCTGCATATTGTCTCACTGGACATTCTCAGTAGAAAACCAACAAAATATCCGAGTTTGTGCGTGCGTTTTCTAGTGGTTTCCCGTTTTCTATCACTTTATCCACCCCACTTTTCAATTCATTTCTCGTCATCACCGTATCCGTTAGCCTAGCTTGCATAATCGTGGAACGTAAAACTGAAAAAATTCATTTCATTCTTTTAAATTTTGATCTCCCACATACTAGACGAGCAATTGAACTCTTAATGCATGCCCCCAAATTTTCTGTAACAAGAATGATATTTGGTGGTTCAATAGCCTGGAATATATGCTGAGAATGGATGATGGATGCACATATCTACTGGACAAAGTCCAAAATGATAATTGGAGTAGCGCCAAAGACTTAGATCACACGAACGAGTAATAAGTACCATTTTGAATAGAAGCCCTTCTCGTAATGTGCAGGAGGGAAATACGATG
The DNA here is from genome assembly GCF_964235325.1 of Thermobia domestica. Lineage (NCBI taxonomy): Eukaryota > Metazoa > Arthropoda > Insecta > Zygentoma > Lepismatidae > Thermobia > Thermobia domestica. The sequence continues at coordinate 147,762,239 of NC_137461.1, read as the reverse complement.
TAGCAATTTACATCAGCAAAAGCTAAACGAATGGGAGTAGCATCAGATCTTATCTCAAAACTATGGTCGTTTAATGGTAGATTTTTTCTCTGTTCGCATCCATGACCTAGAGTATTGTCGTAAAATTGGTGTAGAAGTTTAGTTAGACCTGTTAATTTCCCAACCAATATCTTTTAGAACGACTACAGGCTTCAACTTATGAAATAGCGACAGCAGCAGCTCCGGCATCAATGTGTGTTTGATGTGCATCACCTGTTGGTAGGCTAACGAGAAGTACGTCTCTCAAACAGTCATCATAAGAATCCTTTTGCATATTAATGGCATCCTTAAGCTGTAGGTTATGTAAATCTTTCGGAACATTTCCAGAAAGACGCTAACCCAGTTATAAAAAAGCTTGTCTTTCGACAAATGTTACTTCTATGTCAATAGAAAGGTAAACAAGCAAACCTTAAGGAAATGGCTCAACAGGAATCCTAATTTGCTTGTACCGTCAAACGCTCGTGTGGATTGAAAGCTCCTGGTATTATACAGAGTATAAGGTACAGGAATTGCTGACCACTCTTACTTAAGGATACTCTCAGTAGCTGTTGGGTCAGTCCCTTACGTCAGCCTTTTCTTGGCCCTATTAGTAATTTCTCCAGTTCTTCCAGAAAATTGGCATCCTGTCCCACTACAAAAACCTATGATGTGGCAGGACTGGATGCGCAGTTGCCAGAAAAATTGAAAAGTTATCGGAGCCAATTGACTACCAAATATGTTTCCCTTTATTTCCATCATTTTGTTTGTTCTGTTGAGATTTAAACTCAATGGATTAAAGCGTGAACATTCAGGGACGTTCATTGCCTACGACGAAGCATTTACAAAGAGTGTGATACCATTCGACTTGTCCGTTTCTTTTAGGCGTCGACTAGAACGCACGGGCACCACACACATCCACACAACAAGGGAAAGGGTCTTCTATTCACTTCATGTAAGAGTCGTTACCTCCAAATGTTTCAGCAGAAAATCTCGATTATCAATCATATAGTTTAGGCCTAATATCCCTATCATTTACCAGGTAGTTCTTCAATTCAACTTTTTCAATTGTTGCTAGTATAAGTGCATGTATCGCATGACCGCTTGCATTTAAGGAAACACTCAAACTCAAGATGAAGATCAAAATACACTAACTCTTGTAACCAAAACGTTTACTCAAAATCACATTTAATTTGATGTTTGTCCCTTAGACATATTAATATACTATGAACTTATTGGATCATTTTCAACTTCTCAGTCACGTTATGTTATGCTTTACCACTTCTGACATTTCTTTATTCTTAAACCATGTCATCAGTGCAAACATTTTCTATACAAAATTTTAAGCATGAGTTTTATTATTATTATTATTATTATTATTATTATTATTATTATTATTATTATTATTATTATTATTATTATTATTATTAAAGTTATTGTGACTATATACGCCAATGCAGCTAAATATTCCAAATGTTCAGTGCTGGGGCGTTTCCGATGAAATTCGCTAGAATACGCCTCCAATATTTGCCACAATCTTGGAAAAGTCCGATTGGACGAATACTTACAAGGGAACATCTTATATTGATAGTACTGCTGCTCAATCAAACAATGTGCAATCGATAGAGGAGTGAAGAAAAGTGAGAAATCCAAAGTTTTACGGGCCGACACCCAGAAATACGGGAGATACAGAGGAAATAAGGATCTAGAATCATGTGGAGATGGCAATGCAAAAGACGCACTGACACAGAAAGAAATTTTGAAAATAATTAAAGTAATCAAAATGGCATTTGCATAACAGCATAGTAAGCAAACATTGTACCCACATACATGCTCAATAACATCATATGTATTGCAGTGTTGCAAACTGAACACGAAATGAAGTTTTGTTAAATGACACGGAACACAATTTATAACATCTAGCAAATATAATTATGAGTAGAACCATACCTGTAAAGTCTTGATGTACAATGTTGCCAACGTTTGAGGATAAGCCTATATAAATCCCTATATATATCTTGGATGTAGAAGAGTACATACAGTACACGATCTAAACTAGTTAGAACCAAAATATGAGACTACAAACAAGAATATAATCACTAAAGTAGGAAAATAACTCACGAAGCACAGTGTCGAAACAGTTTTTCCCAAGTTGAAAATCAGAAAAATATCAAACACAGCACACAAAACTGAAATGATGTATACGCTTGGGTTGACAATTAATTAGCAGGCTGAGTTTTCTGATGCACATAATATTGTATCACTGTATGTACTCCTCTACATCCGAGATTCATATAGACTAGGAACTCATATAGACCTATCCTCAAACGTTGGCAACCTTGTACATCAAGATTTCACAGTTGTGGTTCTACTCATAATTAGATTTGCTAGATGTTATAATTTGTGTTCCCTGCCATTTAACTTCATTTTGTGCTCAGTTGGCAACACTGCATTACATTTTATATTATTGAGCATGTCTATGGGTATAATATTTGCTTACTATTCTATTGTGCAAATACCATTTTTATTACTTTAATCATTTTCAAGTTCTTTACGTGTCAGTGTGTCTTTTGCATTGCTTTCTCCGCATGATTCTAGATCCTTCTTTCCTCTGTATCTCCTACGTTTCTAGGTGTCGTCCTGTAAAACTTTGGATTTCTCACTTTTCTTCCCTCCTTTATCGATTCCACATTGTTTGATTGAGCAACGCTGTTAGGGAGGCTGCGCTGAGACCGCCACGCAGCGCAGTATTCTTTGCCTTGATAAGGTTCCGTAGAAGAACGTTATTATTTCAATAGAGGTAAGAATCAGTTATTGTGTAGTAATATTTTAGTTCGTATAATCCAGACGATGTACACTGAGAAAAATAATATATGTGGCGTACGTAAAATCGTATGTTACATTTGTAAGTCCCCTAGTTTTTGGACTTAACGTACAGCAAACGTATAACTGAAAACGCGTGTTTTATAATACATTCCGTATAAGTGTTTCATCTGTACGTACTTTCTGTATAAAACAATACAGTTGTCAGGATCTCACATACAAATGGACGTGTATAACATATAGCTGAAGAAGGAAACATACATATATGTAAGTAATATAAGGAAAACTGTAGGATATCAGATATCCTGCAACGGTATGATGTAACATCTAAGGACAATGCATATAACGTATGCTCCATACTGATTTCTGCAGTAAGCAAGAGGATTCCGTATATTTGTGGAATATACAGCTGTCCGGAGAACGGTTTTTTCTCTTTTTAAGTAATTGCAAGATTTACCCCTAATCTTACCTTCTACCCAATTTATTCCTAATCTTGGTAAGTAGCAGTACCCTAATCTTGGTGTAATTACCTGCACTCATTGGTAAATACACCACTTCGTAACATTTTCTTCTTTTACTTTGGGTACAAAATAGAATTGAGTCGCAACATTTCCACATTTTTCTAGACGCGAGAAAGGCTACTCTGCAACGCACATGTCTTGTTCTTTGTATTTTATGAAAATTAAGACCATAAAAAATACAACGCCCTTAACAGGGTTTATTTACCTGCACCTACCTTATTATTATTTGAGTTGAGTTGAATTGAATTTCAGTTTAGCTTTCCTTTCAGCAACGAGGCTATGTGAGACGTGGACTTACTGATTAACGTGGAATCCGAACTACATGAGCTCCCGCCGGGACTTATTATTATTTGAGTTACATGTAATGAACGAAATATGGAGTCAATAGATAAAATCTAAATTCAGCCCAAATAAAAAAAAAAAAAAAACAGTACAATGTACTGTTGTGAATTTTGAAATAATGCTTACCCTTTCCTGAAGTTTCCGAGGCAAGAACATGAATGCAGTTTTCACTACTGTGAGAGCGATGGGATTCAAGTTGATACAAACAAGATATCTGAATCTTTCAGGATTAGCCTCCTGAAAAAAAAAAGCCGAAAAATGTAATAATATCTCATTTAACATTAAGACTCTATCACTATGGTCATTTTAACATTCATAAAAATTGAATGAGTTTTATCTTGCTCTTAACCCTTTGGGGATCCTATGGTACAATTTGTACTATACGCGTTTTTCATGGTACATTGCGTTATTTCTCTTGTATTTAAGCTTTTTAGTCCGTTTTTTTTTCAAGTCCAGAGGCCCTGTAGAAAACATTACGTATGGTTTCACTCCGTCCTGCGTCCAGACATAGGAGGTGATGACGTCATAAGTCAAAAATTTCTTTTCTCATTTTCTAAGCCTATGTTCAATATTTTTTGGCGGCCTTATTTTTCTACGTAGAAGATTGAAATTTTGCACAAACATTCAGTCCACCGAGTAGTAAATACCAGATTTTTTGTTCCGATGTCAGTGCTACAACAGGGGGGAACCAGAGGGGCAAAGGGGTAAAAAAAAGGATTTTTTACCCCAAAAATCCCGTTTTTCGTCATTTTCCCGCCTCCCATACATCATAGGACCACGTGAGTCATACCGTCTGAAAGGAAGTTCCATTCTGAAGAGAACGACGGTCGAATTATTATTCTAGGGTAATTAGGGCCGTCTCAGTGAATTTTTATCCAAATATACTTCTGTATAGGGTAAAAGTGGGGCATGGTAGTGAAATTTTTCTGGCGGGCCTATTTTTTCACGTTGAAAATTGAAATTTTGCACAAACATTCAGTCCACCGAGTAGTATTTGCCAGAAGTTTTTTCCGATTTCCGCGTAAAAACAGGGAGAGTCCAGAGGGGCAAAAGTTGAAAAAAGGGAAATTTTGCCCCAAAAAATCCCTTTTTTCAGGAATTTCCCACCTTAGATACATGATGGAGACATGTGAATGGTACCGCCTGAAAGACAGTTCTATTCTGAGGAGAATGATTGGCGAATTATAGTCCTAGGGTAATTAGCGATGTCTCAGGATTTTTTCCCTGAGATCATAGTGTTTTATGGTAATTTGGGGCATTGCGGGTATTTTTGATAAAAATTCTCCCGCCCTTACTATTCAAGATAGAAACTTGAAATTTGGCACACACATTCAGTATACCAAGTACTATTTATCAGATTTTTTTAGATGACTACGATTACACAGGGGGGTTCCAGGGGGGCCAAAGTTCGAGAAGAAAAATCCCTCCGAAATTTTCACTTTGACATTTTTCCCCGCTTCTGGTATATGGTATGAGCATGCAAGTGGTACCATTTGAAAGCCAGCTCTATTCTGAAGAGAATGAGGTATGAACCATGATCCTAGGATAAATAGTGACGATACAGTAGCTGCTTGACTGAAAATCTAAAAAATAGCCCAAAAAGCCAGGATCCTTTAAGGATTAAAATGTAATATTTTCCTTAAATGCAAAATGTATGGAAGAATTTTTTATTTATTGTTGCAGTAATATAGATTACAAATTTTATTGATCACTATTTTTTGAAGAAGATTGTACGTATATGAAAAGCCATGACACATCCTAAAAATATACCATTGAAACGCTTTTCCTTTAAAGTAACTTCCTCTTTCTCTAACTCACTCTATCTGCCTCTTCCTACTAGTTCAATCGGCGGCATTCTATTTCTAATTAAAATGAAGACGTTACCAGAGCGTTAGAAAAGAATAATGACTAATGAATCGTAGTACTAAGTAAAATTTCGAACACAACTTATATTAGCCATCACTCTTTTCTAATGCTCAGGTAATTTCTCCAGCAGCTTCAACTGAGATTCATTCCCATAGAGAACTTAACTGTAGTCTACTTCCTGATAGTAGTACAGAATGGGACTAAATTTTCTACATGGTTTGATATATTTAGCACCAGTGGACGAGGAACATAACCTGAAAGAATGAACTGTAATTATACTCATCATCATCACGGGTATTCAGCCAAAATTGGCAACTCACTTGCCCAAACTGAGAAGCCTCCATGCTCCACGGTCTTCCGATAACATTTTCTTTGTCACGTACAGTTTTTCTGTTTTAAATCGTCCATTAATTTTACCTTTCTTCGCCCCTCCCTCTCTTCATTCCCGCCATATCCTATAGCACGTCTCTCATGATACAGTTTCTTTTTAGCCAATGTCCTAGCCAGTTTATGTTCATATTCTTGATAATATCTAAAATTATATACTTTTTCTCTAACATTTCTACCACCCTCTCATTTGTTTTCCGCTCCAAATTTCGAAAGTTTCCAGTCGTTGTTCATAATTTCTCCACAATGTCTATGTTTCTGATTGCTACAGTACAATACACTACACTAAGCATTTAAAGAGTCTTCTTCTCAACCCTTTATTCAAAGTCCCACGAAATAGTATATTCTACCTACTAAAGGCTTATCTCTCCATTCTTAATCTTGCTTGTATTTCACATTCACGCTTCATATCGTCACTGATAATACTAATCAGGTATCGAAGATACGTCACTTGTTCTATTTTCTCCCCTCGTACTACTATATTAGAAACTGATCTCTTTGTTCCTATCACAATGGCTTTTGTCTTTCTCACATTTTTTTTCATCCCATACTCTTCACAGTCCTTCCTCAAATTTTCTAACATGTTATTGATTTTCTCTTCAGATTCCCTAAAATGCATCATATCATCCGCAAATCATAGGACCTAAACATTCTAACTCCTATTGAAATGTGGTCTTCATTTCGTAGATTCATTTTCACTATCTCTTCTAGGTAGATATTAAATATTGTTGCCGAGAGACAACAATCCATTGAAACTCTCCTTCCAATTGCACTCTTCTCTGCCATTTTCTCCTCTATTCGAACACTTACTTGTTAATTCACATATCAGTTTCTTATGAATCTTCGATTTTTCCATACCAACGAAACTATCTTTAGAAATTCCAACAACAATATTTCCAATTCACACGGTCAAAAACCTTTTCTATGCAAATAAATACAACATATACATGTTTCCCGTTTTCTATAAATCTTTCACGGGTTACTGCTAATAATCCCATTGCTTCCATTACATTATTGCATAATTAATAAACCCCTGCGTCCTTACCTTCTCTGAACCAGAAAAGTTTCTCCTCAATTTTATCATTTTTTCTCCAGCACAAACTTTTGTTCAGAAATCGAAGCCAATTTTTTCCTACATGAAATTGAGTTATACAATGCTATTATCTGTTTTGGTGGGATATCTTAGCCATCGGTTCATGATCATCATCAGGAAGTCTTTAGTCACTCTCCTATTTCATATATTTCATTATTAGTGCAGTCAAAATAAGGTTTGAGGTAGACATTTAGAATAAAAAGATGGGTCCTTCTAGAATTTGTTTGTGATCTCTTCCTCATTAACCCCCAGAAAATCCCAAGAAATCCAGTTGCGGGTTTTCCACCATTTTGATTAATCTGCCATCTTGAATTTCTCACATGCACTTAGTTTACGCCACATAACTTATAACTAATTAACGTAGAAGAATCATTCTTTCTTTATTATATTTCTAATATGATAGACAATTTAACAAGTTTTTATCACCTTTCTCCGAGTAACCATTTTTGCATAACATTAGGATAAAGTGTAAAATTGGGATTTTTATTAGGAGACATATTCTTTTCATTGCCTCATACAACTTAACAGAGTAGAAATATGAAAAAAGTGACGAATAAACGTTGTTGGAAATTGCTTAAGATTTAAAACGATGTATATATTGTCACTATATTCAATGTTGGAGATGTGCAATGAAGCTTCAAACGTCATCGAATTGCGCACAATTTCTGTTGAAAAATATGAATGAATCATTTCACATGAAGAAAAAGAGAGACTATTTAGTGATTTGAGACGGCTTTTCATTGCAATTTCCGGTAAGTATCAACAGGTTTGGAAGCTCGGCTAGTTGAATAAATAGTTCGTAAAGAGTGGCGTCGGCAGGGGGTGCGCAGGAACTCTGAAAGTAGACTTTCGCACAATCTTTCTATATGTAAGCCTATGTGTTCACTGAAATTAGTGTTTGAGATAATCGTTTCAAAAAGAATATGAAATCTAATGAAATATGTTTTAATGATATTATCCTGCATAAAATTCCAATTGCTGGTTGTTCCGTCTTTTTTAATAAATAGCGCTAGTCTAGTGCTATTACGCAAAAATCGATCAAATTTAAAGATTTTTTTAAAAAAAGATTAAACCTGCTAGAATATGTTTTATTTATTGGTATTATACTAAAACAGTCCCAAAACGCTAGTTGCTGATTTCCCGACATTTTAAATAAGCAGTACGTCATCTTAAAAGTTTTCCCAGCACTTAGTTTTTGCTTTATGGCTCCTAAGCCAATAAACGTAAATGTATCATTCTTGCTTTATTACACTTCTAATAGTATAGGGTATATAATAAGTGATCACTTTCTCCGTGTTGACGTTACCAAAAGTTCAATGTGCCTTAAAATTTTATCTATTAGTGCTTGAAAATATGAATTTAGGGGAAAATAAAAATGGTGATTTAAGCAAGGAATTAATTATTAAAAATGAAGGAAAATATACTTATCGGAATTATTTGAGATGAATTTTGTATCCGATTTACAGCAAACACCATCATATCCTCTTCCATGATTTTCACTATTGCACTATACGTACTAGCTTTTATAATTGTGCTTAGATTCTTTTGCGCATCTATTAAACTGCTAAACTTAAAAGTATTGCAGTTATAAAAATGAAGACAATATACACTGATCACCAGTTCAATTATAGACACCTAGCTAATAGCGTGTAAGACCACCTTTCGCTTTGATAACGGAGGCTACCCGCGGCATATACTCAGCGAGGCGCCTGAAGTGTTGTTGTGGAATCTCAATCTACAGTGCTGCTGCAGTCCCCCACAGAGCTTACAGGTTACTTGGAAGAGGGTCGTTCCATGGCGTCCCAGATGTGCTAGATCGGATTGAGGCCCGATGATCCTGATGCCAGATCAGAGGAGTGCTCATTAATCTAGTTTGCTGCATTCCTACAGCGGTGGGCCGGTGCATTGTCCTGCTGCAAGTTTAAGCCACCACCTGGATGTAGCACCCAATATGACATAGTCATCCAGAATATTGCGGTACCGTTTATCTGTGAGGTGCTGCATTACACGTGTTTGGGGTCCATTTCCCTTCACGTAAACATGCCCCAGATGAGAATACCACCACCACCGGCCTGCACAGTTCCCTGCTGTCACGATCCTTTCCTTTTGCTGTTGGCTACGCACCCTTACCGGTTCATCGGAATGTAACAAAGTGAAACTGTCCAGAAAACCTTTTCCCACATTTTCACGGTCCAGAAGCAGTGTTCCTTTGCCCATGCTAGACGTTGTTTCCTGTGTTGTGCTGTTAGAAGGGATACCCACGTGGGTCGATGGCTTCTGAACCCCATCACGAGCAGGTGGTTGCTAATTGTGTGGCTGCTGACACAGCGTTGTTGTCTTACATTGAACCTCACCACGATTTGACGCACTATGGCCCGTCCATCAGCTGTTACTATGCGGGCCACTCAGCGTCTACCCTTGTAGTCGACACGCCCCTGACCGCGGCAATTTGCTGTGTGGGTGTGGTTTTACCGGGATTCAGGTACTCACGATACACAATCGCTTTTGAATATCCGAGTGCCGCAGTCACTTCCGATATCGAGCCACCCAGTCGTTTGACCCCTACGATTTGACCACGGTCAAGTGCACTCAGGTCCTTTGTCTTGCCCATCACACACTGCATTGACACGGATACCGAGAGAAGTACACAGCAGCAGTACCCTACCGATGCATTTCATTCACATGCACTGGTAGAGCATCTGCAGTGCGGTTTCCGCAACTTTCCTGCTGTCTATAATTCAACTGTTGATCAGTGTATATGGCAAAGTAAAAAACCTTGCGACCATAAATGAAGTTAAACAAAAGTTCCAAATATACCAGTGTACTTTGAGACTTACTTTTCTCGATGGCATTTTGCAGTTGAATGTACACAGTTTTCGTTAACTTCCTTCTCAAAGAAGTTTGTTCTGGTGAAAACTTCATCATCAATTCTTTCATCTGCATCTTCAATTAAAGTAGTGATATTACTACATCCGTGTCCACTACCCTGCCCACAAAATGGTGTACAATATAGCTCTCTTCTTTTGCGCCCACAATTGTTTCCGCAGTTCTCCTGGCAGTTGCGTGCTATAAACTTTAACAAATCTTCTGGAACAGGTTGTTCAAATGTTGTTACAGAAAGAAGGCAATCACCACAAGTTTTCCAGTCCCATTAAATTGGAGTCATCTCTTGATTTTTCCACTGCTGAATTTGATAGAACAAATGGAGATTATAGTGTTTTGCAGCAGCTGTTGTTGGAGATAGTACTGTTAAGTTGAAAGCACTAATGCGTTGTTTGGACACAATTTTTCTGTACATGCAAAATCTTGTATAACCTAGATTTTCTTTGTCTGCACATCTATATAACGCTAAGAACATTTTTTCTCAAGCAGCTGCCACATCACCAGCGGATGATGTTGGGTTGTTGAAAACATCCATTTCTCTCCATTTTTTCCCAATATTTTGTACGCAAGTTTCATTCCTCTACTTTGTCGAGCAGAAGTTGTATCACAACCAGTGAAAGCATACAGAATAAAAATGCAGTTTACCAATGCCCAATGCTCTCTGAAGTTTGGAAGTGTTGTATATCTTATGTTGTGGTTTCGAGCCAGGAATAAACATGTATGTCTCAGCTGTCGCGAGTTGTGAGATAAATTAACAACGTGGATGTTATTCCCAACGATTACACGTATTCATGGTTTCTTTGTTCATGTTTACTGTTTTATATCCTTTACACTAGATTGATCATCATAACCACCAAATAAATAATTTATTTACCATAGTGTTTTGTGATAAACCTCAAATATTGCTCATGGTGCCTTCCATTTCAACTCAGGCAAAAAAATATAAAATTGTACCATCACCATCTCAGATATTGTTGAAACTTTTTTTATAGCAACTAGACATGTTTTTAAGAGACCCATATTTTTTTGTTTTGTCGAAAAAAATTTTCAGGCCAAGTAATGGGCCATCAAAGACGGGGAGTACAATTTATGAATTGTAGAAGACATGGAAAATGGTCAACTTCGGAGCCTCACCATTCAGCTATGGAGACAGGTAGAGTTATAATTCTTGTTGTGGTATGTACATAGGGATATAAATAAACTATATTTTATTATAGTTTGGTTTGCGCATGCGTATCTTTTTGTACATAAATTAACAAATGAACGTCAATTTATCTGAAAAGTCGAAGTTTGCGAATTTTTTTCGAGCACTTCCGGTTCGAATTTTAAAATTCTGTTTTCACGATTGGTAAGATCTAGTTACCCGCTTTCCGAAAAAAAATTTGTATCGCTTCTGTGGTCAACCGTTTTGTCGCAAAAAATTCGAGAATTTGTAAAATTTTCAAAAATCGCCATTTTTGGGCGCCATTTTCTCGAAAACACCATTTTTTAAAATTCTGAAATTTTGTCAGATGGTTCAAATTTACCTGAATAATAAACACACCAAATATCATTCTCGACCAATGCTTCATAGATTAACTACAGCCTTTTAAAGTTAGCGAAGTTTCGCTAATTTTGATGTCACAGTTAGCAACACTGGGAACAATGAAAATACAATGATTTGATGATGTTTGTGGTTCATATTCATTAAATGAAGAATAAAAGGTTTTCTTGGCTGTTTTTTTTATTATTTTGAACAAAGAGGCTCTCTGAAATAGTAAAATGAGCCCCCCCTTCTCCTCCGTTTTCTTAAACTGAAGTAATCTGAGGTGGAAATTACGATTACGAAAAACACAAATTTCAAGTTCACTTACTTAAAATGGTCTTCGGAAACAAAATTTCACTTTTTTTTTTTTTACATGGACCAATCATTTGCTTGGTTGTTGTCTTCTTTGCTAATAGCATGTAACCGTGCAGATGCTCCAATAGATGGTTCACTCATAACTCATCCAGGAGTGGATCTGGGGGGACTATTGCCCCCCCCCCCAAGAAGAAGAAACTTTCTTATTTATATATAAATAAAACCCATCCCAGAGTTTGGAGCTCTTAAAAGTAGCTCTAAGTAGCAGTATTACAATCCCCCCCCGCCAGAAGTCCGTCCGGGATCCGCCCCTGCGTAGCACATTGTCGATAGTCACAAAACACTTATTTTCACTTCTCTTATGCTCTTCTGGAAACCTGTACCCTGCTGAAGGTTCATGTGGGAGCATAAACAGCACTTAAACTTCACGTAATTCATGATTTATTCATAACTAGCAGCGTTCACCCCGCTTCGCTGCGGTCACCCCGGAACGCAATAAACTTTGTTACTTAGATAATTTTTACTTTTTCGCTTTCAAATTGCAGTAAATGTTAACATTATAGCGCCTGTCATTTATGTTAACCCGCCGAGTGACCCGCTTCGCTGCGGTCACCCCGGAACGCAATAAACTTTGTTACTTAGATAATTTTTACTTTTTCGCTTTCAAATTGCAGTAAATGTTAACATTATAGCGCCTGTCATTTATGTTAACCCGCCGAGTGACACGGTCATGCGGGTTGCATATAAATACGTTTATTTTTACCTATGATGAACTAACAAAGGATTTGTACGTATGGACACTTGAATGGTCAATTATCTCAAGACACTGGTAATTAAAAATTAAAGTGATATGATAAAAACCATCTAGGGTCCAAATCCTAATAACCCCCCAAAAATAAAAGAAATTGGTTCAGCCGTATTAGCGTGATGAGGGAACAAAGGATTTGTACGTTCTCTTTTATAATATAGATATTTCTGCTACGCACCACTGGTTATCATACATATATGTATATAACAAAAGTTCCTTTTTGCAGATTTCTTAAATCTACACTTTGAATTGCAAAAGTTCGATTTTGGGGGAAGTATGAAATTAGTTCATGGTGACCCGTTACTGCCATAAAAACTTCGCAATTTTCCGAAAGCCAAACATAACTTCTTGAATACCAGTTACCGGTCGCATACTTTCCCTTTTTTCTTCCGGAAGTCGTCGAATTCAGTTCCAGGTAACAAAACGAGAGTAATACCCAGAGTTTGTACTTGCACTATACTCACGAATTCTCCTGCGGTTTTAGTGGGGACGCGGTGACTCAGTGGCAGAGCGTTCATTTCCGGTGCTTGGGGTCCCTGGTTCAATCCCAGCTCGTGCCGTTCTGCATTCCACCATTTCATTCATTTCTATAATCACCGTCTCCTTTAGCCTAACCGGCATAACCGTGGAACGTAAAACTTAAAGATTTCATTTCATTTTTTTTCTTCTGCGGTTTTAATACTGTGAATCTGTTTTAGCCTAAGGCTATGGCGCGTTGCCACATTCTTTGTCCCCCCCCCCTCCTTCCCCACTACCGTCGCAGAGACCCTTGCATGGCCGGTTTCACTGCAAAAACACTGCTTTATCGGACCTGTCTGCATCTCGAACATCTGAAAGCGATTTTTAAAGTGGGATGCAGCACCATCAGAAATCACTGACATGGTTTGGGAAATTGTAGACACCTATTTTCACGTATTCAAACCTTTTTCTATAAAATATATTTTCGCTTTTCTTCGAGTATGTTTAGAATCTTGTCTATGACTATGAGTACATGAGCCGAATCGTGTGTTTTATCGTCGTTTATTACAACAAAACTGTCAATTGTTTCATATTTCGGTGATAACTCTGAATTTCACTTTGCAGAATAACAGTCCAGTTCTCAACGAAGTCCACATGAAGTAAAATAGAATTTGTATCTTGAAATTTTATACCGGTGGTTTTCGGTAGCAATTGATTCTCTTTGGATTTTCTTGATGTAGTCATACGAAAACAGAAAGTGTCACAGTTTTTTTTTTTTAACGAGATCATTATGCTCCCATATGGCATACGTAACCACTTTCATTTTCATCAGGATCAATAATTAAAGACACCATACTTATTTCTTCCACTCCAGGACATTCACCATATTCTTGAAGAAGACAGCTGTCATTTTCTACGGATCATACTACTAAAGGAAATAGGTCACTCATGACAGCTTCAACACAGGTTGCGCCTTTGATTTGTAGCAACGCAGTAGCAGCTAACTTAAAATTTGCACAATACACACACACACACACACACACACACACACACACACTTCCCTCTCAGGTTGCAGACTGACACACTTTAGTCGAATACTATAAAATTCCGAGTGACCTATTTTTATGCTGGGATTGTTCTGTTTAAAAATTCAGTAAATTCCTTTGGAACGCGTAAGAAAACGTTTCGATTTTTTTTAACTTTTTGTCATTTTTCGATCACTGTAATGACATCGCACTTAATTGAGACTTTGTCTGGAGCATTCCAAATCATACTGAGGTAATAGTTTAGGCCTTTTATAGATCATCAGAATTCATTGGATGGCCATTTCAAGTAAACTTAAAATTTGTGTGTTTCGTAATCGTAATTTCCACCTCAGATTACTTCAGTTTAAGAAAACGGAGGAGTAGGGGGGGCTCATTTTACTATTTCAGAGAGCCTCTTTGTTCAAAATAATAAAAAAACAGCCAAGAAAACCTTTTATTCTTCATTTAATGAATATGAACCACAAACATCATCAAATCATTGCACTTTCATTGTTCCCAGTGTTGCTAACTGTGACATCAAAATTAGCGAAACTTTGCTAACTTTAAAAGGCTGCAGTTAATTCATGAAGCATTGGTCGAGAATGATATTTGGTGTGTTTATTATTCAGGTAAAGTTGAACCATCTGAGAAAATTTCAGAATTTTAAAAAATGGTGTTTTCGAGAAAATGGCGCCCAAATATGGCGATTTTTGAAAATTTTACAAATTCTCGAATTTTTTGCGACAAAACGGTTGACCACAGAAGCGATACAAATTTTTTTTCGGAAAGCGGGTAACTAGGTCTTACCAATCGTGAAAACAGAATTTTAAAATTCGAACCGGAAGTGCTCGAAAAAAATTCGCAAACTTCGACTTTTCAGATAAATTGACGTTCATTTGTTAATTTATGTACAAAAAGATACGCATGCGCAAACCAAACTATAATAAAATATAGTTTATTTATATCCCTATGTACATACCACAACAAGAATTATAACTCTACCTGTCTCCATAGCCGAATGGTGAGGCTCCGAAATTGACCATTTTCCATGTCTTCTACAATTCATAAATTGTACTCCCCGTCTTTGATGGCCCATTACTTGGCGGGAAAATTTTTTTCGACAAAACAAAAAGATATGGGTCTCTTAAAAACATGTCTAGTTGCTATAAAAAAAGTTTCAACAATATCTGAGATGGTGATGGTACATGCTCTGCCTGAATTGAAATGGAAGGCACCTCATATAATTGGCCGCAAAAAATATGGAAAAAGCAACATTTAGAGTTTCGGGACTCTTTTAGTATAATATTAATACATATAACATATTCTAATAGGTTTAATCATTTTTTAAAAAATCTTTAGGTTAATCGATTTTTGGCGTAATTGCGCTGAACTAGGGCTATTTATTAAAAAAGACGGAACAACCCGCAACTGGAATTTTTTGCAGGATAATATCATTAAAACATATTTAAATAGATTTCATCTTTTTGAAACGATTATCTCAAACACTAATTTCAGTGAACACATAGGCTTACATACAGAAAGATTGTGCGAAAGTCTACTTTCAGAGTTCCTGCGCACCCCCTGCCGACGCCACTCTTTACGAATTATTTATTCAACTAGCCGGACTTCCAAACCTGTTGATACTTACCGGAAATTGCAATGGATAGCCATCTCAAATCACTAAATATTCTCTTCTTTTCTTCATGTGAAATGATTCATTCATATGTTTCAACAGAAATTGTGCGCAATTCGATGACGTTTGAAGCTTCATTACACATCTCCGACTTTGTATATAGTGACAATATATACATCCTTTTAAAGCTCATGAAATATCCAACAACGTTTATTTGACACTCGTTTCATATTTCTACTCTGTTAAGTTGTATGAGGGAATGAAAAGAATGTGTCCCCTAATAAAAATCCCAATTTTACAATTTATCCTAAAGTTATGCAAAAATGGTTATTGGAAGAAAGGTGATAAAAACTTGTTAAATTGCCTATTATATTGGAAGTATAATAAAGAAAGAATGATCCTTCTACGTTTATTAGTTTAAACGTTATGTGAAATAAACTAAGTGCATGTGAGAAATTCAAGATGGGAGACTATTTATTCAAAATGGTGGAAAACCCGCAACTGAATTTCTTGGGATTTTCTGGAGCTTAATGAGGAAGAGATTGCGAACAAATTCCAGAAGGTCCCATCTTTTTATTCTAAATGTCTAGGTTTGACCCGTTTTTAATGTAATTTGACTGGACTGTATAGAGTCGGAAAAAATCTTTCTTTCCTTCTTTTCCCATATTCTTAATGAATTCGATTGGTGTATTATCTGTCCTGGCTGCCTTTCCATTCCTTATTTCGTATAAAGCTTTTTCAACTTCATCATGGAGAAGATTAAAACCTTTATCATCTTCTCCTACTTCGCTTTCTACTTCAAAATCTATACAACATAGTGTACCGGCGATCTCATTTATGTCTTCATCATATTCCTTCCATCTTCCAAAGACTTCACTTTTCTCACTTCTTAACTTTTTCGCTTCACTTCTCGCTATCTTCGCATTCTTATTTTATATTGCCATCATAATAGCCTCTTGTTTTCTTCAAAGTTACATAGAATTCACCTCCGTGAACATTTACTTATATTTTCCAACTCTTTTTAATTCTTCTGTTTTGCTTTTTTCAATTCTCGTATTTTCGTTTGTAGAACTCTTCCCTTGCTCTGTCCTTTTCCCTTTGGAACTCATTCTTTAACGTCCTATACAACGTTTTGCCCTCTTCCGTACCAATTAGTTTTCACGTCTCCTTTTCCCTCGTTTTTTGCAACATCTGTTGTGTATCCAATGGTTTCTTAGCCATTTTGTTCTCGCAATAACCTTCTTCTTTTTCACCCTCCTGTTTGTGAAGGTTAGTATGCTCCTACCGTCTATTACTACCTTTTTCCTATTTGAGTATTTTGCTTTGTATTTTCTCAACGAAAATGTTCCTATTTTCTCGTTTTTCAGTTTCTCAGTATTCAACATTTTGTTGCCTAGTTTCCTTCTGCTTCGTTTTTCAGTTGAATATCCACTTCGGCCAGCACACGGTTATGATCAGAGAAAATGTCAGCCCCGAGAGGGGTCTTCGCGTTCTTTAAGCTATTCCAGTATAATTCCTGAATGATAACATACTATATCTGACATTTTCCTCTGTTTATTCAGTGAAAGAGGAATGATTTCCATGTATATCTGCTTCTCTTGTGCTGATTGAACCAAGTGTTCCAATTACTAGTGGATTCTGTCTAGAGAAATTCACCAGCCCCTCTCCCCTTAATTTCTTTAGCCTAAACCATATTTCCCTACGATATAAATTTCCTGTTTTCTCCCACAACTGCTTTCAAATCTCCCATTACGATCACACATGCACTTCTCTTCTAATTGTTTATAATCTCTTCTATTTTCTTATAATTTTCCTCTACTCCTGCAATTGCATGCGAAGTCTTCAATGCATATGTCCTTTGAACAAAATCCATCCGAATTATAAAAATTTGTAAAAAGTAGGACAAACCATTTAAATGCTGAATTCTTATCTAATACTAGTAAATAAGTAAACAACGATATGAAAATCACTAAGGAGTTCACTGACTACTTTTAGTCTGCATACAACAACAGTAAAGACAACACAACAGAACAGTCAGTGTGAGTAGATAACAGTCTAAATATACTGCATATATCATGAATAGAAATGCAGGAAATCGCTAATATAATAAAAAGATGAAATCCAAAAGCGGTAAATCCCAATGGAATCCCAAGCTATATTGTAAAGGGTTGTGTAGATCACTTTCTAACATTATTGAACATCATATTTAACCTGTCAATTAAATCTAGAAAATTCCCAAATGAGTGGAAAACTGCAAGAGTTACCCGAATAATAATAAAAGAGAAATTTAAAAAGAAACTACAGACCAATCTCAATCTCAAGTGCCTTTGCTAAGATATATGAAGCAATCTCACACCAGCGAATAATAGCACACGTGCAACCATCTATATCAAAAACACAACATGACTTTCTTACAGGAGAACCCCGAGAAAACCCACGCACACGGTGTTTATCCACCACAAAGTTCACTTGGCGGGGACTGGGATCGAACCCGGGACTCCTAGCACCAGAGGTGAACGCTCTACCACTGAGCCACCGCGGCCCCTTCTGTGTATGGGCATTTCATTTGGATGATAATTAAAATTTTATATTCTTATTTCGATGTAATTCGTAGGTTAGCAATTGGGTTTAATTTTCTGTATTTGTCCACCAATTCAATGTGTGGTAGGATATTTCAGACCCCCTTCGTCGGATTAGATGCCCATAACCTCCTAAAATCCGGTTTGATCCAGTTTGCACTATTTTTCATTCGTTTTATATTTTTTTACCGCGACATTTTCTGCCCTGTGATTGGGAACTATATTTTACCTCAGTGTTCTGGCGTTTCTTTACCTCGTTCTTTTGTGTGTAAGCTTCGTAGAATAGACTGCATCTACATCATCTCCGTAAAAAGTTAAATATTTTGAAGGAAAAAGCTACAATATCCAGGTAATAATACAGTAGATAGGTATAGAACCAGTTTGGAAGCTTAATTGGAATCCCTAATTATTGGATTTCATCTGAAAAGCCAAGTAAATAAAATAAATATTGGAATCATTTATACCAGGCGTCATGTTTGCTACTAAGAATAGTAAGAATAGTTATCAGGTTCATCAGAGTGACAGTATATTTTGATTTTCGATTATGTAGTCTTTCAAACTAAGTTTTGGAGATTAGTGTTTTCCCCCTAAGAATTTCCTTCATCCTCAAAAATTCAGTTAGGTTGCGGTAGCGTGCCTTAAATAGTTTTCGTGTGTGTGTAGTGTATTAGATTCTTTTTGGACATGGCGATATACTGTTTTGTGTTAGTTAGGTTAAATACTAAAATGTCAGAGTAACCTTCTGTAGGAACTCCTATTTACACTGAAATTAACATAACTTCCAACAAAGAATGGGTTGAATAATTTCGTGAAGGTTCCTTTCTCCTGAGGGAAAGGATCTTCCTTAATCTTCTTTGATATGTCCCTCCGTGGTCACCAATAGTAATAATAATATTATAATTGAAAAATGGGCTAGTTTTGGTGCAAGATCTACCTGGCCCTCACTATTCCCCCTCCTTTTTTAGTATCAGAGCCGTTTAAAATATGGTGATGTTTAGAGAAATGTTGAGTGTAGATACATAGAATTTGAATTTCTGTAGCAATATGTATTATATGTGTAGTTGTAGCTTGTTATGATGCGGCATGTATGTGTGAGAGTGTTATTAACTTATGTAGAGACAATGTATTGGTGGTTTATTAATTATTCATCTTTTCGGTTGAATCTGATAGTTAATTAATCCCTAAATTATAGCAGTTATAAGATTACACATTTGTCTCGTGAAATGCAATAGATGGTTTGCTGTAAATAGTGCACAAATTATTTTTCAGTACAAAGTTTATTGTCAGCTTATAGCGCCCCTAATAGCTAGTGAACAGTCGCGGAACGCCAGTCGTTTGTTCGGCAATGTAGTTAACGAGATTTGTAAAGATAAAATTGAGTATTTTTTTTTTATTAATATCTGTAGTTATGGGATAGCCGTAGTCAATATGACTAGCTAAATCACTAAAGTACCTTACTAGTAACCAATCTTGAAGAGTATTATCCATTGTGTACTGAAATAATTGGTAAACAAAAATACACTTCACGTTCGTGTTTAACTACAAGCCATTATATAGAAGGCTATCTCCATCGCTAGATCATAGCTTCAAAATTTTCCTTTCTTGCTGTTTGCAAATAATCCCATTGTTGATTGTGGAATACAAATATATTTATGAATAAGTACAGTACAGAATTACGAATGATTTACGCAGCAAGTTGCATGTTAGAAATGTGAATAAAGTGTATAATACTAAATTCTACTTGTGTATATACGGTCATTAGGGTGGGGAGTGTAGATTTAGGTGTTGTTTATATTGAAAGAATTGAGTGTTATTACGTACGAATTTTAATGTATTGGTCAGTGCTTTGAAAATTTCATTTAGTGGCATATAGGTTTTAATGTAATGAATGCGACTGCTTTGGAGAGTAGTGGGCGTATTTGAAGAATCGGGTGTCTCAAAACGAATCTATGAAATGAGATGTGAGTAAATATAATTATTAATAATATGTATATATGAATATGGTGAATGTAATTAAATGATAGGACACCTTAATATACGAGCATATGCCAGTCCAGTTTATTCTTTCGCCACTATTTAAGATTGTGATTGTTTATATGTGATAGCAAATGCTCGACCATTTAGTGATCCTTACATCAAAAAATTCACATGAAAAGATTGTTGTGTACACATGACTGACTACATTTGCACTTATTAACCTCTTGATTAATCGTAATTATATAAATTGATCCTAAGAAGTGTTTTAAAGAATCTTAGTCTTAGGACGATTGACATTACGTAAACTTTTTACATTTTTTCTGCTTTTACAAATTTTAGTAAGTCAAGTGAACTTGATCTGTAAAAATTTCTATGTATTAACTGCCACCCAGTCAAAAAATGTGAGTGGTGTTTATGCAGTAAATATTTTGGTATAGTTTAAAGAGTAACTACAGAACGGTATAGCTGTTTGGCAATTGGTTCCAAACTTATATTCGCGATAGTACTTGGGTACTTTCTAAGATTTTTCAATGCGTTACTAATTTGAGTTCGTCATTTTTAACAGAGGTAACGTTTTGAATGAGAGTGAATAGTACAGTAGGTTTATTACAGTAAAGGTTTATTATCCTATACTAGAATTCTTGTTTCCCCTATTGTATAACTATTACTGTTTCTATCTCAAAAGATGATTTGGAGCTAGGAGTCCAAGGTTAGTGCCTTGCAGGATTGCGAGCTCTAGCTAGAATTTGGCAAACCACTTGCTAGTACAAAACTATTTTATTTTTTATTTTTTTTTTTAAATTTCGGCTAACCGAATTTAAGATTTCCTTTATCTCGTCAACTTCTATCCTATTTTTTCATACTTTAATCTGAACTCTTCTCAGTTTTCTGACGAGTCGGATTTTTTTGTATTAGAAATTTCTAAATTAAGAGACCACACCTACCTTCCGATATTTCCGGGATTTCCAAGGGTGTGGCTGGACACAGTGAGAAGTAGGATGTCCATAAACGCTTTGTCTTTGTGAAAATCCTATTCTGGGCATAGACTTATTCTCGCACTTGGATGTGTATCTTAGGCTACGCATTTAGTAGTCCAACTGTTAAGGCATATCAAAATATATATTTGGCTGTAAAATCGTCGGTTTCTCGTATGTTTTAAATTCCACCAATTTCTTTGTAGTATCTAGCGTTCTATCTTTTTTTCTTTTGGAGCGCCTCTGTCTCTTCTTTAGCTATTTTTATTCTGTTCTCTAAGATTTTTTTCAACCTCCATTCCCTCAGTTTTAACCTGCCAGTTCATTACCACTTGGCATATCCTATTTGAACTTAGATACTCGTTTGAGATGTTGTAAGATATAATACGTAGGGTTATTTATTCATCATATATCGAGGGGCCGTTTTCATCGCTAGTCGATACGCTGTAATCGTGAGCGATTGCCCAGTATACGATTTGACTTGCTTGCGTTTCCTCCATCATCTCTGATTAAAGACTTCGAATTTTACCATTGCAGTACTCATCATGTCCATTCTTATTTCAGTACAGTACCATAAAGATGAATTTTCTGTATACTTATATGAGCCCATAAATTATTGTTAACTTTAAGGTTCTATTAACTGTATTACAAACTATAAAAGTTTTTAGTATAGTTGATTAATTTACATGCTTCGCATTTTTCTTAACATCTATTATGTACAAATTGCTGAGGATGTAAACACATTTATAATACTGCGTTGGTATTCATCTTGATCGTCAAGTTTATTTCGTGATACGTGATGACACGTGGTCGCAACCTAAAACATTATTAATCGGGTAATTAATTTGAAATTGTAAAAAATGATTAAATATATGTATATTGAATTATAAATATGTAATGAAAGTGTGATACTGAAGAGAATCGTATAATGTTGGAATACTTTGATTAATGTGACTAAAGAGTCTTGTTACCTGACCCGGACGGTTGCGTTTGTTTCCATACTTTCGTAAAATCGACAAATATAAATGTAAATTTGGTGAATACCGCTACGTATTACATGTCATCTTTGTTTGTAGTATGATTGATTTACGTGTGTATATTAATGCCTCACGTGTCAGTATTAAACCCTTAAACGCGTCCTGCATATAACAAGGCAGGTTATAGTAACTCAAAACTCACATAAAGCATATCCATAAGCCCGTAAACCTTGAATTTCACCATATACTCGCATCCGAATTTCCTCGTCATATGTGAATCTTCAATATCCAAATAGTGTTTCCATCTCAGTAGTTGTGACATTAGTATAAGTGATTAGTGATATATGTAATAGAATACCAAGTATCTATATCTATTATAACAAATACCCGACGAATTCGTGACGAATTTTATTTTCTTAAAGTGTACAAATGTAATTACAATGTGAATTTTGAGTGATGTTAATTGGACAAAATAACAAATTACGTAAATTATGAAGCTAATGATTCAATTGAATTAATTCGACTGACAGAAATTTAAGGTTTTTCCTTGTTAATTTATGAATGGATATAGTGATATACACATTTATATAGATCGATCTGTGAGTAATTATATAGCCTAAATATGTGTTAGGCGCTAATAGATAAATATTGCAATATGCGTATACTCAAGTAAAGATTAATTACGTGGATGAACGCCAAATAGGTGAAAGATAGACAAGTGATATAAACATTATATATAAAACGACGAGAAAAGAACTTTCAAAAATTTTTGAACCGATTAATATGGGGGATATGATTAAAGTTTACTGATGTTTTATCTCAAAAAATTATTATTTCTTTCTTTCACATTTGAAATTTGGCCGATATAACCTAACATTCTGTATAATTATTTGCAGGTAACATATTTTTCTTGAGTTTTATTTTTAATATGTGTAATAAATATTACAAAACTCTTGCTAGGTTACAGTTTTTTTCTAAGTAAATTTTAACCTATTTACCTGTACCAATACATTGTCCGGTATGTATGTGTGTGAGAGAATGGATGATAACTCTAGTTTTAAGTGGTAAATTCTAAAGTTAATATAAAATAATAACATTTATTGTGTATGTGTATTAATATAACAATTGTGTATCTGATTCATTACCAAGGTCATAAGGTAACTACTCAGAAAGTAAACCAAATTGGCTCTGAAAGACAAGCCGAAACAACGGGACAAGCTGGGGATAATGAAAGTTTCTTGGAAATTTTCAGAACTCCGATTTGTGGAAAAGATATAAATGATTTGAAATTTTCTTCTTTTCTTCTTTCCTTGGCTAACATGCGTCCGACCTTTACCACGTAAAATCGGTTACTGGTTGAAAGTTATTTAATGCTCATAAACAACAAATAAATAATTAAATTAGTATTTTTTATAATCTGGGCTGGGTAAGGATAACTCCAAATTGCGCAGTTGTCTGGATCCAGGTAAGAATAGTATCAGGGAACATTTGTCTCAGCCGGAACAGTTCAGAATTGATTCTCAAGTAATAAAATTTGAATATGAAGCACCTTCTAATATCTATTTAAGTTTCTTTACTATGTTTCCATAATTATCCAGTATTTCTTAACTTTTACAGGGTGTCCAATATACAATGCAACCCGGAGTTTGGGATAATAGAACGTTTCAACCTGAAGTGATACACAAATAATGGTTATACCATAATGAAGCCTTGTTCATGCATATACTTTTAAACTAGGAAGCAACGATTGAAGTACACTAGGAACCACACAGTGTTGCCAGATGTAACCGAAGATGTAAATCAATTTTTTTGAAAACATGTATATTGACTCCTAACTCATACGTATGTATGTTCTGTCGTTAATTTTCAGTTCGTTTAGTTGGAACAGCTTGGAAACTGTGGAGCAGAAAAATAATTTTTCATTTCCACCGATAGCTAATCGGATGAGGCCTCTGTAAAGGGGAACTAGGGAAATCGAAGTTTTCATAATTTAACACTGTGAATTGGCAACCCTGCTGTTGTTTCAGTGCATCAAAAGGTGTGTTAAGGATCTGTCTACATTATGCAATTCCTGAAAACAATGAAAAACAAAATTTGAAATTATCATGATAAAATTTTTACTTACATGCACCCTTCAACACTGCTATTCATTCCTGTGTTGCTATTTAAAGCACGAGGTACACAAGAACAATTCTAGAACTATTCAAGACATGGAAACGAATATTCGCAGTGCCATTGTGAACATTAACACTTCTAATCTTCGTAAAGTTGCTGGCAATCTGGTCAAACGTGTGAATCAGTGTTTGAATCAAAGCAGCGGACACTCCCAGCATCCGCTGTAAATCCGGTAACTCATTTCTCATAGTAGCAATGTTGCCGGTGGATGTAAGTAAACGTTTCATCATGATAATTTCAAAGTTTGTTTTTCATTGTTTTCAGGAATTGCATAATGTAGACAGATCCTTAACACGCATTTCATGCATTAAAACATCAACAAAGTTGCCAATTCACAGTGTTAATTTTTGAAGACT
Organism: Thermobia domestica; assembly: GCF_964235325.1. Lineage (NCBI taxonomy): Eukaryota > Metazoa > Arthropoda > Insecta > Zygentoma > Lepismatidae > Thermobia > Thermobia domestica. The sequence goes on along the minus strand of NC_137461.1, from coordinate 147,737,506 downwards.
ATGATTTCCCTAGTTCCCCTTTACAGAGGCCTCATTTGATTAGCCATCGGTGGAAATGAAAAGTTGTTTTATCTGCTCCATAGTTTTCAAGCTACTCCAACTAAACAAACTGAAAATTAACGACAGAACATCCATGTGTATGAGTTATGAGTCAATTTACATGTTTTCAAAAAATAATTTACACCTGGTTACATCTGGCAACACTGTGTGGTTGCAATGTAATTCAATCGTTGCTTCCTAGTTTATAAATATATGCATGAACAAGGATTCATTTTGGTATAACCATTATTCGTGTATTACTTCAGGTTCAAAAGTTCGACTATCCGAAACTCCGGGTTGCATTGCATATTGGACACCCTGTATTTTCTTCTTTCTTTTCCTTTTTATCCTCTGTGTCAACCATAGAGTATCCAACATCACTTTCTGCAACGTTTTCTTTGGTCTTCTTCTATCCCCCTCACTCTCTTCCTTCTTTACTTCTTCTTCTCCCCCTTGTCTTCCGTCTTTCTCTTGACTTTCATATATCTTTTCCTCAATCTTTCCTATTTTAAAAGTGAAACTGAAGAGATGTCGTGACTTGGGAGTTGTCGCTATAGGCGCGGTCAATAAATTAAATTAGACTTCTCTTCGGAAGTCCGATATTAAGTAACCAGTAAAGAAATATGTGTAGAACAGCAAAAATAAAATTTATTTTAGTTTATTTATCAATCTGACATATTAAAGATCAAGTTGGCGACAACCTGAACTGACACTTCTCTCCCAATCACGACATCTTATTTCAACGCTTTTAATGAAATCATCCGAGATTCTATGCTCCTTTCCGTCAAAAATAATTTTCCAACCTTCTATCCATACATTTACCAATGTTACTCTCAACCTAGTAATCTTTTTATAGGAAAAAATATCATCTTGTCGCAACGCGAAGTACATCAGGGTTTTTGTACTAGGCCTGGCTCTCTTTGCTTTGACTCTCCAAACCATTGTAAATAATATTAATACAGAGCTTAACTTGGTATTTGGACGATGGAACCATAACAAGACATACAGATTTAGTGTTATGTATACACGACTCCCAAAGTGCATTACCACCTGCAATTCTACTTTTCCTGCAATAGCAGGCAACCCAAAAAGCTCGGCGGTTGGATTGGTAGCAAATTCGAAACACGTTGGACTAAACCTCATTTTTGTCACAAATATATCAGTGTGGTAAACTGCAAATAAGATAATAAAACAAACTGTTAAGAATGACAATTTTATTATTGTGACGGAGTTGGATGACATCAAAAGTTACAAAATGACTTACTTAAGCAGTTCAAACAAGATGAATGGCAAGAAACAGATATAAGAAAGCATTTCTCTCTTCAACCCATCCCCCCAAAAAAAGAAACTTATAAAAAGAATATAAAGGTTTCATATAAAAGCCTAACAGCACAAAAACAAATAGATAAACAAAACGAAAAAGAGACAAACACAGAATAGGGGACACCAGTTGTGTAGCAGACTTGCGGCCCTCCCATGCAAGATAAAGAAATGAGACCCTAGTTGTAAACCCCATTTTTATAATAATAATAATAATAATAATTATTATTATTATTATTATTATTATTATTATTATTATTATTATTATTATTATTATTATTATTATTAAAAAGTCGTTTCCTTTTCAAAATCTCTGACTCTGCCTAAGAGCATGATTGCATATAGCGATCATGTGTGCACGTTTTGTGAATGAGCGGTCCCTAAGGCCAAAAGGGGTGGAAACTCCAAGAGAGAGAAATAAAAAAAAATCTTATGGTAAATTCTACTTCAAAGTTCGAAGCACTTGCGTTGGCACGTGATTTTTTGTTTCTTTTTTCAGGGAACAGAAAAATTCTGGCGCTTAAGAAATTATACCATATAATATTGCAAATTTGCAAGTGGATGTATTTACATTGCAATTTGTGGTAATAAAGATGTTATGATTAAAAAACAATATTGTAAGAAAATAAGTTTAATTTCTTCATCCATTGCAAGTCTTTGGGGCCCCTTATACCTCGCCGCGCCCCGAATATCGATATCGAAAATTTAGAATGATATATTCATGTCCATATATTCGCGATATCGAATGTTGATATATGATAATATAGATATCGACGATAGCGATGTATTGACATATCACAGGCCCAGGTCCGAGAAGTGATGCTTGAAATATACTGGAATCAACAATAAAATTCTAAATAAGTACTACATTTCCGTATTCAATGTTGACGGGGAAGAGTGTGAACCCGAATAAAAATTATAAGAAAAACAAATGTTAAGATAAAAATAGGTTTTCCGTCTCCCCTTGAGTACAAAAATTAACTGAAAACTATTACAGTAATCTACCTTTTACTTCTGTTTCTGATTGTTATCTCAAATCAGCGACAGTACACATACTTTACATAGTATACCAATACACTCTATAACTTTTCACAACCAAGCAAGCCGGAAGATGAATTTCCTGTGATATTAAAGTGGAATATTCTACAAAATAGTCACAACTCATTGGCCATATTTCTATCAGTACTCTGGTACGGACTAAGAGCTACACGACTAACAGAACTAGAAATTAGATATTTCATTCCTTTTTTTTCTCACAGACTAAAAGACTTCTGCATTTTCCTGAGATTTTCATTTTCTTAATATAAGTCCCCAATCCTGAGCTAATCCTGGCTACCGCAGTTTCGAGGTAATCGGTAAACGAAAGAGCAAAGTTTGTCGACTTTCAACTCTCGACAGTTTGTGAGAAGATATTTCACAATTCATGATGTTATCTTTTCGTTACAAAACACTTCTAGTTGACCCTATTCATGGCCAATTACTAAACTTATAAACTTTTAAATCATTGAAAAATGAATAATTATTTTTAAACATAAAAAGTCGTTACAGTTCAGTAGAATGCAGTAGTAAAATGCAGAAGTGAAATAAAATATTTTTTATTTGTTCAGATGTGCAAACTGAATGTGAATAATAAGTGTTTCCCATTCTCTTGTCCAGAGGCGGATCTACGATGGACTTCTGGGGGCTCGGTGGTTGGTTATACTCGTACTTAGAGCTACTTTTAAGAGCTCCAACCTCTGGAATGGGTTTTATTTATATATAAAATAAGAAATATCCCCTTTCTGGGATACAATCGCCATGATTGCCCCCTGGATCCGCCCCCGCTCTTGTGTAGCAGACTTTGAAGATATTTAGCTCGTGTATACTCCTGATGATGCTGATTAGGAATGCCACATCTGGATAATAATTTTATACTGAAATCGGATAGAAACTTATCCGGATTTGCAATATCCGGTTGACGGATAACAAGACGGATGACGGATAACGGATAATATCAGGTTAACGGATGACGGATAATATCCGGTTAACGATTGACGGATAATATCCAGATAACGGATACTATCCCCATGATGGATAACGGATGACGGATAAGATCAGGATAACGGATCATACCCGGATGACGGATCATATCCGGATGTTGAATAATATCCGGATATTGGATTTATCCGGATAATTTATAAAATTAAGATAACGGATAATATCTTGATAATAGAACATTCGGATAACTGATAACATCCAGATGACGAATAAAGGATAATTTCCGGATAACGTATGTGGTTTGAAAAAGACAATATAGGAGAGGGACTTATCAGTCTTTTCTCCTCATGGAGTTATTAAAAGACGATCATCGGGCAGTGGTCTTTACCATTGAAAGATATTGCTTCTTAAAATGTTTCCTATAACTTCCAATTTTCTTGTTCTTGTTGGGCGCGGCAGCTCAGTGATAGAGCGCTTCCTCTCGTGCGTGGGGTCCTTATTGTTTCGATCCCCACCGAAGGAAATTTGTAGTGGACAAGATCATATCCGTGGTTTTTCTCAGGGTATTCCGCTTCTACCCACTTTTCATTCTACAAATTCCTCTATTGTTATTGACTGGCATTAATCATGGGGCACGGTGGTTCAGTGGTACAACGCTTCCTCTGGTGCGTGGGGTTCTTACTGTTTCGATTCCCTGCATTATAAATTTGTGGTGGACAAGATAGTATCCGTGGGTTTTGTCAGGGTTCTACCGCTTCCTCCCACATTTCATCCCACCAATTCTTCTATTATCATTGACTTGCTTCAATTATTGGGCGAAGTGGGTCAGTGGTAAAGCGCTTCCTCTGGTGGGCCAAGTAAGTTTGTGATGGACAAGTTCGTATCCGTGGGTTTTCTGAGGTTACTCCCGCTTCTTCCCACTTTTCATTCCACAAATTCTTCTATTATCATTGACTTGCTTCGATCATTGGGCGCAGTGCCTCAGTGGTAGAGCGATTCGTGTGGTGTGCCAAGTAAGTTTGTGGTGTACAAGATCGTATCCGTGGGTTTAATCAGGGTAATCCCGTTCCTTCCCACTTTTCATTAAAACCAATTTCTCTACCACCATTGATTTGGTTTAATTATTGGGCGTGGTGGCTCAGTGGTAGAGCGCTTCCGCTGATGGTCCAAGTAAGTTTGTAGTTTACAAGATTGTATTCGTGGGTTTCTTCAGGGTACTCTCGCTTCCTCCCATATTTCATTCCACCAATTCTATTATCATTGACTTACTTTAATCATTGGACGCTGTGTCTCAGTGGTAGAGTGCTTCGTGTGGTGCGCCAAGTAAATTTGTGACGGACAAGGTCGTATCCGTGGGTTTTGTTAGGGTACTCCCGTTTCTTCCCACTTTTCATTCCAGCAATTCCTCTATTATCATTGACCTACCTTAATCGTTGGGCGCGGTAGCTCAGTGGTACAGCCCATCCTCTGGTGGGCCAAGTATGTTTTTGGTGGACAAGAACATATCCGTGGGTTTTGACAGGGTACTCCCGCTTCCTCGCATATTTCATTCCACCAATTCTTCTATTATAATTGACTCTCTTCAATCATTGGGCGAAATGGCTCAGTGGTAAAGTGCTTCCTCTGGTGCGTGGGGTTTTTATTGTTTCGATCCCCAGTGAAGTAAGTTTGTTGTGGTCAAGATCGTATTCGTGGTTTTTCTCAGGGTACTCCCGCTTCCTTCCACTTTTCATTCCACCAATTCCTCTATTATCATTTACTTGTTTCAATAATTGGTCGCGGTGGCTCAGTGGTAGAACGCTTTATCTGATCAGTGGGTTCCTTACTGTTTCGATCCAAAGGCTAGTAAATTTGTGGTGAACAAAAGAGTACTCCCGCTTCCTCCCACATTTCATAACCACCAATTCTTCTATTATCATTGACTTGGTTCAATCAGTGGGCGCAGTGGCTGAGATGTAGAGCTCTTCCTTTGTTGGGCCAAGTACGTTTGTGGTGGACAAGATCGTATCCGCGGGTTTTCTCAGGGTACTACCGCTTCCTCCCACATTTCATAACTACCAATTCTTCTATTATCATTGACTTGGTTCAATCACTGGGCGCAGTGGCTCAGTGGTATAGCGTTTCCTTTGGTGGGCTAAGTAAGTTTGGGAAGAACAAGATTTTATGGGTGGGTTTCCTAACGGTACTTCCGCTTATTCCCACTTTCCGTTCCACCAATTCCTCTATTATAATTTACTTGCTTCTATAATAGGGAGCGCTGGCTCAGTGCTAGAACGCTTCATCTGTTGCGTGGGGTTGCTTAATGTTTCGATCCCCGGACTAGTAAATTTGCGGTGGACAAGGACTTATCCGAAGGTTTTTTCAGAGTATACCGGCTTCCTCCAACATTTCATAACCACCAATTCTGTTATCATTGACTTCGTTCAATCACTGGGCGCAATGGCTCAGTGGTAAAGCGCTTCCTGTGGTGGGCCAAGTACGTTTGTGGTGAACAAGATCGTATCCGTGGGTTTTGTCAGGGCACTCCTGCTTCCTCCCGCATTTTATTCCGCCTATTCTTCTATTATCATTGACTCTCTTCAATCATTGGGTACAGTGGCTCAGTGATAGAGCGTTTCCTCTGGTGGGCCAAATAAGTTTGTGGTGTACAAGATCGTAACCATGGTTTTTTTCAGGGTACTCCCGCTTCCTCCCACATTTCATTCTACCAATTCTTCTATTATTATTGATTTCCTTCAATCATTGGGCGCAGTGGCTCAGTGGCAGAGCGCTTCATCTGGTGGCCAAGTAAGTTTGTGGTGGAAGAGATCGTATCCGTGGATTTTGTCAGGGTACTCCCGCTTCCTCCCACATTTCATTCCACCAATTCTTCAATTACCATTGATTTGCTTGAATCATCGGGCGTGGTGGCTCAGTGGTAGAGCCCTTTCTCTGGTGCATGGGGTCCTTATTGTTTCGATTCCCGGCCTAGTAAGTTTGTAGTGGACAAGGTCGTATCCGTGGGTTTTCCCAGGTAACTCCCGCTTCCTCCCACATTTTATTCAACCACTTCTTCTATCATCATTGACTTGCTTTAATCATTGGAGAGGTCTTGGTCCCTTGAGCATTGCGATGATGTCAGAAATCAGATTCGGTCTCAAGCATTTGGGTTGTGATATAAACCTTTGCTATGGTTCAATCTCAGTATTTTATTACGCGAGATAAAACCATCCATACAGCTATAAATGTTGTTCTGTCTTGCGCAACCAGGTATTGATATTGAGCCAATTCGGAACCTCATTTCTGGCGCTTTGAGGCCAGGAACCGATTTCGGACATTACGCTGACATCAAACGACTAGGATCTTTCAAATGTTACCATCCACGTCCAACAACCCCATGTTTAAAAGGGGAATAGAAGTTACTATTTTACTGATCTACTGTACGCACTTCTGCGTTTTACGAACCAAGCCCCCTAATCCTGCTATATATACCATATATCGGCTAGGTCCAATCTGCTGCCAATGCGCCTTTTCTTCAAGGAACTTTTTTTTATTATTACACGCTTAGAAACAAGGATAATGACCGGAAACCTGAGAAGATCTGGAGAATGACCTAGTAACAATAAACTGACAAAGGGAAGGAAAGACAAAAGTGGAAAACTATTGTAATCCAAAGTCGAGGCATTTTTTCTTGCAATAACCGACCCTTCAAGTCGGGGGAAGTTTCTTGAAATAATAATAAAATATTTTTAACTTGCTCCTTATTTTAGCTTACGTAGTAACTTAAGACACAAAGATGCATCGCAATTTGCAATACATTTTTCAATTTGCATTGCATTTCCAGGTGTGCGCTGCATTGCATTCTCATTTGCACTGCAAACTGCGATGCGATACTCCATTAAAAATATGCAAGGAGATTCCTGACCAGTTGTTCTTTCAGACAAAAATGTTCCGGGTGGGGGGGGGCATTGCTGATACTATTCTATTTATTATTGTATTATAAACGTATTATCTTGGGAGCACTCTCAGAGCTCCGTGGGAGGCAGTGCCTTCAGAAACATATATGGAAGAAATACTGTTCCTGATACCAAGTTAAGACAAAAGGTAATAACCAACCTGGGTGCACAAATGCTTAATTTCGGAGTTATAGGCTGCCAAAAACATGAAGAAATGAACTTTAAAGGTCCATAGCTCCAAAACTAGGCGACCTACCGTAGTAGGGTCAAGACTTTATTAAGGAACTAGTACGTGTGCTATCCAAATATCCATGTTTCAGAATTGCCATACTTCTGCAACAATTTTTATACAGGTATTTGGTGAGTACTTCAAATTATATGCACATAGCCAAAGTTCCTCTCTAAAAATTGTCGCGGGTGTAATTTAGATTCTGAAACATTGTATTTTTGCAGAGCGCATACATTAGTTTCTAAGTGAAGTCTTAACCCGACTACGATAGGTAGGGATGCGCACGAGACAAGATTTGCGGCTCTCAAAAATGTACTGTAAAAGTGATGTCTCGACTCGAAAAATGTATTCTTTTCTATTGGAAGAGCTGTGTCTCGACTCGAAATTTGAAAGAAAAATTCTGTCTCGACTCGTCTCGTGCGCATCCCTAATGATATGTCCCATTGTTTTACAGCTATGAACCCTTAAAGCCGTGGATCCAGGATATGATCAAGAGAGCGACTAAATCACAGTTAATAATAATAATAATAATAATAATAAGTTGTAGTGGAAGTAGCAACATTGATAATAATTATATTGTTTATGTATGATAAGTGAAAAGGGAACTTGAAACTACACACAAGATTTGGCTCGATTTGCTTCGTTTTGGCTCGACTCAACTCGAAACTCGATCCAAATTCGAATCGAGTTTCGAGTCGAATTCGAAGAAATTTTTCGAGTCGAGTTCTCGTTTCGAGCTAAAAGATGTCTAGCCTTGAAGCTCAAGAAACTGGGTCCGAAAGTTTTAGATACGAGTCCTTTCTATTCCCCTTTTAAACATGGGGTTGTTGGGCGTGGATGGTAACATTTGAAAGATCCTAGTCGTTTGATGTCAGCGTAATGTCCGAAATCGGTTCCTGGCCTCAAAGCGCCAGAAATGAGGTTCCGAATTGGCTCAATATCAATACCTGGTTGCGCAAGATAGAACAACATTTATAGCTGTATGGATGGTTTTATCTCGCGTAATAAAATACTGAGATTGAACCACAGCAAAGGTTTATATCACAACCCAAATGCTTGACACTGAATCTGATTTCTGACATCATCGCAATGCTCAAGGGACCAAGACCTCTCCAATGATTAAAGCAAGTCAATGATGATAGAAGAAGTGGTTGAATAAAATGTGGGAGGAAGCGGGAGTTACCTGAGAAAACCCACGGATACGACCTTGTCCACTACAAACTTACTAGGCCGGGAATCGAAACTATAAGGACCCCATGCACCAGAGAAAGGGCTCTACCACTGAGCTACCGCGCCCAACGATTAAAGCGTCAATGAGAATAGAGAAATTGGTGGAATGAAAAGTGGGAAGAAGCGGGAGTACTCTGAGAAAAACTACGAATACGATCTTGTCCACAACAAACATACTTGACCGGGGATTGAAACAATAAAGACCCCACGCACCAGAGGAAGCGTTCTACCACTGAGCCACCGCTTCCAATGATTTAAGCAAGTAAATGATAAGAAAGGAATTGGTGGAATGAAAGGTGGGCAGAAGCAGGAGAATCCTGAAGAAAACCCACGAATACGATCTTGTCCACCACAAATTTACCTGGCCCATCAGAGGAAGCGCTCTACCACTGAGCCACCGCGCCCAATGATTAAAGTAAGTCAATGACAGTAGAGGTATTGGTGAAATGAAATGTGGGAAGAAGCAGGAGTACCCTGTCAAAACCCACGGATACGATCTTGTCCACACACAAACATACTTTGCCCACCAGAAAGAGCGCATCTACCACTGAGGCACTGCGCCCGATTATTAAAGTAAGTCAATGATAGTAGAGGTATTGGTGAAATGAAATATGGGAGGAAGCGGGAGTACCCTGAAAAAACCCACGGATACGATCTTGTCCACCAAAAACTTACTTGGCCCACCAAAAGAAGCGCTCTACATCTGAACGGCCGCGCCCAATGATTAAAGCAAGTAATTATTATGGAGGAATTGGTGGAATAAAAAGCTGAAAGAATCGGGTGTACCCTGAGAAAACTCACGAATAGGATCTTCTTCACTACAAACTTACTTGGTCCAGCAGAGGAAACGTTCTACCACTGAGCCACTGCGCCCAATGATTGAACCAAGTCAATGATAATGGAGAAATTGGTGGAATGGAAAGTGAGAAGAAGTGGGAGTACAGTCAGAAAATCCACAGATACTATCTTGTCCTCCACAAACGTAGTTGGCCCACCAAAGGAAGCGCTCTACCACTGAGCCACTGCGCCCAATGATTGAACCAAGTCAATGATAATAGAAGATTTGGTGGAATGAAATGTGGGAGGAAGCGGGTGTACCCTGACAAAACCCACGGATATGATCTTGTCCACCACAAAGGTAGTTTTCCCACCAGATGAAGCGCTCTAACACTGAGCCACTGCGTCCAATGATTGAAGTAAGTTAATGGTAATAGAAGAATCTGTAGAATGAAATGTGGGAGGAAGCGGGAATACCCTGAAGGAACCCACGGATACGATCTTGTCGAACAAGCTTATCAGTACGGGTATCGAAACATTAAGGACCCTACGCACTAGAGGAAGCGCTCTACCACTATGCTACCGTGCCCAATGATTAAGGTAAGTCAAGCATAATAGAGAAATTGGTGGAATTAAAAGTGGGAAGAAGCGGGAATACCCTGAGAAAACCCACGAGTACGATCTTGTCCACTACAAACTTACTAGTCGGAGGATCGGAACAGTAACGACCCCATGGACGAGAAGAAGCGCTCTACCACTGAGTCAACGCGTCCAATGATTAAAGCAAGTGAATGATGATAGGGGAATTAGTGGAACGTGAATGGGAGGAAGCGGGAGTACCCTGAGAAAACCCACTAATACGATCTTGTCCACCACAAACTTACTTTGCCAGGTATCGAAACAATAAGGACTCCACGCACAAGCGGAAGCGCTTTACCACTGTGCCACCGTGCTCAATAAATAAAGTAAGTCAGTGATAATGGAGGGACTGGTGGAATGAAGGTTCGAAGAAGCGGGACTACTCTGCGGAAACCCACGATACGATCCTGTCCACTACACAATTCACTTCGTTAGGGTTCAAAAAAATAACGACCCCACGCACGAGGCGAAGCGCTCTGCCACTGAACCACCGCGCCCAATGATTACAAGAAGTGAATGATAATAGAAGAATTGTTGGAATGAAAAGTGGCAAAAAGCGAGATTACCCTGAGAAAACCTGCGGATACGATCTTGTCCACCGCAAACTTACTTGGCCGGGGATCGAAACAATAAAGACCACACGCACCAGAGTAAGCGGTTTACTATTGAGCCCGACAAAAAGAACAAGAAAATTGGAAGTTACTTGGAAATATTTTATGAAGTAATATCTTTCAATGGTAAAAACCACTGCCCGATGATCGTCTTTTAATAACTTCATGAGCAGAAAGGACTGAAATGTCCCTCTCCTATATGGTCTTTTTCAAACCATATACGTTATCCGGATATTATCCTTTCTTCTCGTCCGGATGTAATCAGTTATCCGAATGTTCTATTATCCAGATAATATCCGTTATCTTAATTTTATAAATTATCCGGATAAATCCATTAACCGGATATTATCCGACATCCGGATATTATCCGTTATCCTGATCTTATCCGTCATCCTGATCTTATCCGTCATCCGTTATTCGGATATTATCCGTTATCCATTATGGGGATAGTATCCGTTATCTGAATGTTAACCGTCGTTCGTTATCCGGATATTATCCGTCATCGTTATCCTGATATTATTCGTTATCCGTCATCCGTTTTGTTATCCGTCAACTGGATATTGCAAATCTGGATAAGTTTCTATCCGATTTCAGTGTAAAAAATTATCCAGATGTGGCAATCCCTAATCAGCATCGTCAGGAGCATACACGAGCTAAATATCTTCAAAGTCTGCTACACAAGAGCGGGGGCGGATCCAGGGGGCGATCATGGCGATAGCTACCCAGAAAGAGGATATTTCTTATTTCATATATAAATGAAAAACATTCCACAGTTTGGAGCTCTTAAAAGTAGCTCTAAATGGGAGTGTTACCAACCACCGAGATCCCAGAAATCCATCGTAGATCCACCTCTGGACAAGAGAATGGGAAACACTTATTATACACATTCAGTTTGCACATCTGAACAAATAAACATAATTTTATTTCACTTCTGCATTCTACTACTGCATTCTACTGAACTGTAACGACTTTTTATGTTTAAAAATAATTATTCATTTTTCAATGATTGTAAACGTTTAGAAGTTCAGTAATTCACCATGAATAGAGTCAACTAGAAGTGTTTTTGTAACGAAGAAATAACAACATGAACTGTGAAATATCTTCTCACAAACTGTCAAGAGTTCAGAGTCGACAAATTTTGCTCTTTCATTTACCGATTACCTCGAAACCGCGGTAGCCAGAATTAGCTCAGGACTGGGGACTTATATTAAGAAAATGAAATTCTCAGGAATATGCAGAAGTCTTTTAGTCTGAGAGAAAAAAAAAGGAATGAAATCTCTAATTTCTAGTTCTGTTAGTCATGTAGCTCTTAGTCCGTACCAAAGTACTGATAGAAATATGGTCAATCAAGTATGACTATTTTGTAGAATATTCCACTTTAATATCACAGGAAATTCATCTTCCGGCTTGCTTGGTAGTGAAAAGTTATTGAGTGTATTGGTATAGTATGTAAAGTATGTGTACTGTCGCTGATTTGTGATAACAATCAGAAACAGACGTTATAGGTAAATTACAGTAATAGTTTTCTGTTAATTTTTATATTCAAGGGGAGACGGAAAACGTACTTTTATCTTAACATTTGTTTTTATTAAAATTTTTATTCGGGTTCACACACTTCCCCCTCAATATTGAATACGGAAATGTAGTACTTATTTAGAATTTTATTGTTGATTCCAGTATATTTCAAGCATCAGTTCTCGGACCTGAGCCTGTGATATGTCAATACATCGCTATCGTCGATATCTATATTATCATATATCAACATTCGATATCGCGAATATATGGACATGAATATATCATTCTAAATTTTCGATATCGATATTCGGGGGGCGGCGAGGTGTAAGGGGCGATGGATGAAGAAATTAAACTTCCGTTTTACAATATTGTTTTCTAATCATAACATCTTTATTACCACAAATTGCAATGTAAATACATCCACTGCAAAAGCAAGTGCTTCGAACTTTGAATTAGAATTTACCATAAGAAAGTTTTTTTATTTCTCTCTCTCGGAGATTTCCACCCCTTTTGGCCTTTGGGACCGCTCATTGACAAAACGTTCACACATGATCGCTGTATGCATTCGTGCTCTTTGACAGAGTCAGAGATTTTGAGAAGGAAACGACTTTTTAATAATAATAATAATAATAATAATAATAATAATAATAATAATAATAATTATTATTATTATTATTATTATTATTATTATTATTATTATTATTATTATTACAAAAGTGGGGTTTACAACTAGGGTCCTATTTCTTTATCTTGCATGTGAGTGCAGCAAGTCTGCTACGCCACTGGTGTACCCTATTCTGTGTTTGTCTCTTTTTCATTTCGTTAATCTATTTGTTTTGTGCTGTTAGGTTTTTATATGAAACCTTTATATTATATAAGTTTTTCTTTTTATAAGTTTCTTTTTTGGGGAGGTGGGGAAGGAAAGAGAGAAATTATTTCTTCTTATATCTGTTTCTTACCATTCATCTTCTTTGAACTGCTTAAGTAAGTCGTTTTGTAACTTTTGATGTTATCCAACTCCGTCACAATAATAAAATTGTCATTCTTAACAATTTGTTTTATTCTCTTATTTGCAGTTTGCCACACTGATATTTTTGTGACAAAATTGAGGTTTAGTCCAACGCCTTTCGAATTTGCAGCCAACCCAACCGCCGAGCTTTTTGGGTTGCCTGCTATTGCAGGAAAAGGAAAATTGCAGTCGGTAATAAGAGTTTTAATGAATCAGCACAAGTAACACAGCTTCTAAAATCATCTAATGCTGAATTGTAAGGCGCTGCCACTTCGGCCGATGCACGGAGTAAAATATTATCAGAAAAAATCTCCAAATTAGATTTATTCTTTTCCAGATTAGCCAAATGTTCAGCCCATTCTGCATATTATATATTACGGGCATCACTTTCAATACCAAGGTTATTGTACTTCCTCCGATACTCTCCTTGTTGGCATAAAGTGACTTACGATAGAACTTCCATGAAAAATTAAAAACGGGATTAGAATCAATTTTCAACTGTTCCTTAGTCAATAAATCATGGCTATAAGATTCTTTACCAATTGAAAATGGATGTCTTGGCATACGTCACGCCGGAGATATTGCTATTTCGTATTTCCTAGTTTCAATCTATGGTTCTCGACAATTAATATGATCTCTGGTCCAGCGGGAAGTCGATATAAACACGGATCAAGATGTGCAGAGCTGCATGGACAAATGGATTATTATAGTAAGATTAGATCCCCCAGCACTCCAAAAAAGTAATATCCAGTCAGCCTGGGATGAACCTATAATAAAGCATCACATAGCTTCACTACTGAGCTCAACTGATAACCCCGAAGATAAAGCCAGGCTTCTTGCTCTCACATCACCTGAAAAGGGTTGAAGGTAATAGGTCTTCAAGCTTTACCTTCACCTTCTCTGGGATTACATCTATCTAACGAGAGTTTTCGAGAAGCCACTGCTCTACGTTTAGGACTGGACATCTGCAAGCCACAGCGTTGCTCTGCATGTAACGACCATGTAGATGGAAAAGGATAGCATAGCTTGTCAAGTAAAAACAGTGCTGACACGATCTCACGACATACTAGTGTAAATGACATTATTCTATGTAAGATCTTTCATTTCATCAGGCGTTCTATCAGTGAAAGAACCAAATGTATGCGCCGGAAAACGGCCTGAACGAATGACGTTAATGCCATGGAAAAAAGGGAAGGCACTTGTTTGGGATTACACCTGTGCAGATACTTATGCTCCCTCAAATATTTCAGATACATCGACTCGAGAAGGACTCGTAGCAGCACGAAGACTGATCGACAAAAGAAATAAATACATCAGTCTATTGGACAAATATTGAGTTGTTACAATAGCAATTGAATCAAGTGGTTCATAGCGACAAGAAGGGCTAAATTTCATGGATGAATTTGGCCAATGCATATCGCTAAAATCGGGAAATACTCGAGCAAGAGCATTTCTAATACAAAGAATTGGTATAGCAATTCAACAAGGGAATGTGTCTGCTATTTCGAGATCTTTGCCAACCGGTAAAGAATTAAAAGAGCTTCCTTTTGTAGGAGGTTTATGAACTGAAATAATGTTATGCAAATTTGTAATAAAACACTTTGTTTCTGTGCATGAGATTAAATATTTCCAATTGATGTATATTCTATAAAAGAGTAATTTGCAGTTGTGTAGGTTCTATCAAATCACTTTTCCATTTTAATGTGCATATTTCAATTACCATCTCTATTTATCGCATGTCAAAATAAGTTTTTCGTTATTTTGTTGCTGTTAAATAAAGTATTTGTATCTATCCTTTTTTTGGTTCCCTTGAAGAATTACTGATAACTTGCTGTATGTATATTAAATGTATATTAAATATTTGTACGTATATTAAATATTTGATATACTGCTGGTTTTGGGGTGAAGATCCATAGATTGGACTATACACTTACTTTATTAATAAAATAAGTTATTTAATAATAAAGTCGAGTGCGTCGATTTACTTCCAAAATTTAAAATACGCATTCTTACAAATGCAGCTCGTCTTGAAAATTTCAAATTCGTTTAGTACGATAGGTTACACACGGATGCAAACAAGAGGTCATCAGTATCTAGATTGAGTACAACCTACAATAGATTAACAAAATACAGAATAGATTTGGATATTAATCTTAACAGCATAAGTCAATTCCAGACAAACCTTTGTAATCTAATAAGAAATAATTCTAGATGAAAGACCATTAATGATATTGAAACCACATTAAAACTATATGTGTATTATAATATGACTGTGTTATAATTAGTTAATACATGTAACGGACACTTTAATTTGGTTATGTATCCTGTTGTGTCTAGAAATAAATAAATAAAGTGTATTCTCCAACGTAAACTGCTGACGTCGATTATTATGTTACCATCAAATCTTAACTATCACATTAACTCGGTACCACTTATTGTACTCTCATAATAATTGCATAGACAAATTATTTATGTACACACAGATACACCATATATATAGAAGTGTGAGATTACTGGTTCATTTTTACTGAGTATGATTTACAAAACTGCTGTGTATGTTTACTCTGTCCGTGAATTTGTCTGTCCAAGAAACAAAAATAAAGAAATACTCAAGAGCTACTAGAAAGATTATTACCTATTTTCATATGGATGTAGAGGTTCAAGATTTAGGAATCTGGCTCTTTCAGATGGAGGTGCTTCATCCACTGAAAGTAGTAGAAATCAACCAGTTGTTTCCATTTAATCATTGTAGAACAAGAACTGTAATAGATAGCGTGAAGTGGCTTTTTGTAGTTAATTTAATGTTCAGAAGAATATATTTCGTCTTCACCTTAATCTCTACACTAAAACCGAAAGTCAATGATACTTCTACTTGTTCACACCATGTAGCAGATTGTAGCTTCAGCAGGAACGAAGAGGAGATATTCATGTGCAGGTCTCTCCAAATCGGATCATATATTTTCAATATTGTTTGTTCAAATCAAGGAATTGAATGAACCAGATGAAGTAATGAAGTTCATTCTTATGTTTCTGAAAGCACATCTAGGTCTAGCCATGTATGTTAGTCGTAACATTTCGGAAGATAGCAACATTTTTACGGAACTTCACCTCTACCATTCGATGCTTCTTGTAACCTACAAAAAGTCTGCTTAACAGATGGCGAGAATTCACCCTTTCAGAACAATAATCCAGATTTACATTTGGAAGTAACCAGTCCGCAGCGTACGCACCTTTTGGTGTGAGACACACCAAACCCGGATTGTATTGATAACAGAAGAAGAAGAATACAATACACTCCCTTTCAAAGATAGTCGGCGAACTTATAATGCTTATGGAACAATTGCATTGATGACCATATTTATATGATAATTCTCTAAACAGCAATCCAACCGCAGATTTTTAAGTTGTGCAAGTTTCGCCAGCCTGATTGCACGAATTGGTCGTTTTAGATTTAATTTCTACTTTCCCAATCAGTAGTGAAAGTTAGCTCTATAACTTTTATATAGTTTGAGTGTTGGACTAGCCCTTTCACTTTGATTTGGTTTTCGTCACCTATTGTCCTTTCCTGATTATATCTTGCCATGTTTGTCTTCATCAGATTTGACACTATTGATGTTGATCCTCACAACACACAAACAGCATTAGATAAATTACAGTAGCTCTAATTAACAGTTCAGGTATTTTTTTCTCTTTCGGAAGTTAGAGAGATCTTCCGTGTTGCATCATCAACATCTGATCTGTTGTATACATGAAATCTTGAGTATTATTCAGTATTACAATCACACTAGCATTTCACGAATAATCAGTAAGATAAATCTATAGGCGAATTAGTGATTACCAAAAAAATGACTTATTCTGTCATACGAAACTGAGAATAAATCTCGAATTAAAACACTGTAAATTTACAAGTCGATATAAGAGGCCGCAACAAAATTTCGAACTGTAGACCCGGGATACTACATATAGAATATGAATTTCTTTACTGTAACAATCAAATGAAATGAGGCATATAATTTCACTTAGCACTATCTTTATTGCCAATCTACAGCAAATGTATATGAAAAATGAAAGCTATTTTATTAATCTTACAATATAAGTATATTTTTTCAAAGGGAAGAATTTTCTGTAAGACCCTATGTTTTGCTGGGGATAATATGATATATGTATAATCCAGTATGAGATAATCATAAATTTCTAAGCAGGAGCAAAGAAAGTGTGTTCTTACTATAGGCACAGCATTTATTATTTTCACATTATGGGAACAGTTTTCTTCAGTCTATGTTTACTAGAGTAAAGAAGCGTGCAAAAAGAACACCACCATCTTGCATATGTTAGCAACAATGATTTGTTGGTTTTTGTAATGATAAAATACTGGAATCGAACATTGCGAAACAGGAAGTTTCTTAGATTCCAATTCTCACTCTTATGATGTTTTTCTCGCGTGAAAATATTTAACATTTTCAAGCAAAGTAATATTTAAAGAAATAGGAACTCTTAAATGTCCCCGCATGTGTTTTAGAGACCCAGCGACACCTAGAGAAAAACACGGATTGTCTCAGTAAATCCAGGTCTGATCAGTTGGTATAAGCAAACGTAAATAGTGAATAATAGACATACTTGAGATTTATAGGTGAAAGATACCCGTTTCTGCTGAACACCGTTAGCATTGCACATACCAAGTACAACATGATACGAGAACGTTGGACTTTCGTGATATATATATTTGCATGGGCTCTCTAACCGCAATATACATCAGATGTGTCATTTTGGGAATAGCATACAATGTATATATACTTAATCTCAGACGGTCATAAGGTTTGTTGCCGTTACATACCATTAATATCCATACTTTATATACCTGTTCCTAGGCATATTGCATTGTCGTGTGGTCCAATAATTTAATGTATGTTAAATAATATTTTAATGAAAGAAAGTTGGAGAAGTTTTTATAATAATATGCTGTTTTGTGTCTATGTTATGTTTGTAAATTTCTCTGAAAATTATAATTATTCTCACCCTGACAGCTGGTAATACGCAAGTATTAATAATTTATAAACATATTTCCCAATAAATTTCCTTGCACAAGATGTATATCTTAGATTAGTATAGCAAGTGGGTGCTACTAGCATAACATAATATACATTCACACAATTAATGTGACATGATTCAATTCAATACTGACTACTTTAGTCGTTACTCTCTTGAGAGGGCGAGAGAGAGAGAAAACAATCTCCTGTTTTTAATGCAAGACTTTGTTGAACACTTCTATATACAAATGTGTAAGTTTCTTAGCGTAACATATTTCCAAATACCGCTAATGTAGCAGGTGCTGGACAGATCTTGCAACGTATTATCTGCTCAGATTTTGTGATAATATTGAATCAAGCAGAATCTTTCCTGGAAATCTACTCGAATGTTTTAGTGTAGTTTTCAGTTTTCATCTTGAAATTAACTTTTAATTAATACTTTTAACACAATATATTGCCTTTCGTCAAATGTACAGTGTTTTTTAAGTTAAATTATTTATTAAAAGTTGTAATTTTATATTATTGACCAATTTTTATTTCAAATAGTTTTATTAGCGAGGAAGACCAGGGTTCGAATCCCGGTGGAAGCTCATGTGGTTCGGTTGAGTAGAGTTGATTTTGATTTTAACGTTTCCTTCAGCAGTGAGACTATATGAAACGGGACCTACTGATTAACGTGGAATACGAAGAAAATGAACTCCCACTGGGAATCGTAACCGGGACTCCCAAAGACTAATCGCTTAACCAGGAAGGAACTCTTATGTGGTTCGAATGCAGCATTAACATGTAAGTTCACGTGTCATATAGCTTTGCTGCTTAACAGGGTGCTAAAGTCTTACTACGACTCCTCTAACTATTTCAGCTGGTGACATACCATTGTCATCGGGGAGTTTTTGTAAAGATGTGACAGACTATTGAACAATGTTACCATTTTGATTCCTTTATTCATTCTTACGATCTCAAATAGATTAAACCAATATCTCTGCAAGATGATCAATCTACCCTTATCACATAATCCAGTTTCTATCACACAATACTTATTATACAGGATACTCAAAACTATACGAATCTTCTAATCTCCTTTCCTTCGTTGGTACCCTCAAATTACGTTCTATATCTTTAGGTTCAGAGCTAGGTCAAAATCACTTTCATCAATAATGATTTTAATAAATTGTGTAGAATATAAATAATAGAATAAAACATCAATGATGAAACACGCCGGATGAATTTTATATGTCATTCCAATCTTATTTTTTCTCCTTTCCATCCAAGCCTTAAAATGCGGTTTATACCTCCAGGTTCAAACTTAGGTTCTAATCACTTTCAGTAAGGTTTATTGTAAATAACTGTTTCGTAATATAGTCATATTAAGGTAAACATTTATGAAAATGGTGGATGATAATGAAAATTGTTGGGTGCACTGATTTCTCTAAATTTGATCTCGTTTAATCTCATAAACCAGAACTCTCTCTCTCTCTCTCTCTCTCTCTCTCTCTCTCTCTCACACACACACACACACACACACACATATATATATATATATATATATATATATATATATGCATACCGAAATTGAACTTTAAAGATCCATAGCTTCAAAACTATTGGACCTACCCTAGTTAGGTCAAGACTTCGCTTAGAAACTATTATGTGTCCTATCCAAACATTCATGTTTCAGAATCTCTCAGTACTTCCGCAATAATTTTCATAGAGGGAGTTGATAAGTACTTCAAATTATATGCCAGTAGATAAACTACCTCTATAAAAAACTGTAGCGGAAGTATTGCAGGATTTTGAAACATGAAGTTTTGGTTAGGACACATATTTGTTCCTAGTCTTGACCCGACTTCGGTAGATTCCATAGTTTTTGAGCTATGGACCTTCAAAGTTCAATTTTTTATGATTTGAGCGGCCTATAACTCCGAAAGGGAACATTTGTGCACCCAAGTTGGTCTATACTTTTTGTCTTATCTTCGTGTCAGGAATAACCTGCCGTACGTTGCCGGTATTGTTTTGAAACACACGATACATATATCAGTTCATACACTCAACTATCTCATTTCCAACATCGCAAAGTATAGTACGATATCTTTGAAATCATTCTGCCCAAAATACTCTCATATTCATATCCAGTCAGTACTAAAAGCTATGTATATATCTAACATATCGTCCGTGAAGAGGTGCAGTGGCGTATCTTGATTCTTATAAATATACAAGTTCTAACATTATACTTGCTAGTCACTTCAAGATAACATTATTTTAAAACAGTTCGTATCTAAATTAAGAAAATAAAATCAACAATGTATATTTTATAGTTAATTGAGAAAGTTGAATAAGGCTAGAAGATAGTCATAACTCAAAATCCTTTTATACCATGACTACCATTAAGTACTACCATTATACCATTAACCCAAAATCACATATCACGAATTTGAATAGAATACAATTAATTAAGTTTTCTCTATGCCAATGGATATCTCGTGAAAAATTATCATCTCCTTCCGACTGTATTCGCAAAAAAAAAAAAAAAAAAAAAAACATGGATAGTTAATAAATCGTTTTTGACTTATTTACTTCCTTCAATAGACGTGCTACAAAATTAAACCACTGAAATGATTAAACCTGACATTCCATTTCAAAATTGTATTTCTTTTTAAAAAAAGATACACTTTTGTTTCACTCAACTATCACTCTGTAATAATTGTTGGTCTCTATCTCTAATAAACTAACCACAAGAAAGTGATAAATAAAATGTACTTACCAAAAAGCACACACTAAGTTTTCTTATCAGTGAAACAGGTATTTTTAAAGAGTGCCCAAAACTAAAATGGGAACAATCAATTATAAGAATCAATCCTCTTCTTAAGCTGTCAAATCTGTACGCTACATCTCCTGATAATGTCACTCTTTTAATGGCAACGTTGACCTCATAATCAGAAGTGTTAACTTCAAAACCAATTACTGATACACGATAACCATCTGGTGTGTGATTTGGTAAACTCATTATAGTCCTATTCAGAAATAAGTAAAATTAATTAATTTTGCATATCAAAATTGATTATCCTATACTATAAGTAGATGGGCTGCACTTGACCCCCGCTAGCTGAAAAATCGCCTTTTTTTTTTCATGGTCTCCTGAGAGCAAGGACTCAATTTTCCACTGTCTCACGATACGCTATGACCCACGCCCCGTCCACCCATGGTATTTTACGACCTCCATTTTAGGGGTGTATTTGTTCCCTTTTATGAGCACTTTTAAGGGGGTGTACTCGTTCCCTTTTATGAGCACTTTTTAGGGGGTGAACTCGTTCCTTTTTATGATTACTTTTCCACCCCCTACGAACATACATAGAAGAGCAAATAACAGATAAGAATATGTAACACAGCAATGCAGATAACACATAGCACTATTTTAACATAGCAGAACATAAGACTATCTATCATAACATGGGTGTATTCATTCCCTTTTTCAACCCTTATTTTAACATAGCAGAAATAGCAGAGACTACGTAACATATTAGGGGTGTATTCATTCCAACCCTTATTTTAACATAACAGAGACTATGAACTCGTTCTCTTTTATGACCATTTTTTCCAACCCCTATTTTTAACTATAAACATAGCAGTTGGCCTATTTTTCCACCCCTATTTGAGCATAGTCCATTTTAAGGGGGTGAACTCGTTCCCTTTTATGAACACTCTTTCAGGGGTGAACTCGTCCATTTTATGAGCACATTTTAAGGATGTACTCGTTCTCTTTTATGAGCATATTTTTCAACCCTTATTTTAATTACGAACACATAGAAGAGCAGATAACACATAACACTACGTAACACACAGCAGAACAGATAACACATAAGACTCGTTCCCTTTTATGAACACTTTTTCAGGGGTGAACTCGTTCTCTTTTATGAGCACATTTTAAGGGTGTACTCGTTCTCTTTTATGAGCATATTTTTCAACCCCTATTTTAACATAGGAGATAACACATAAGATTACGAACACATAGAAGAGAAGATAACACATAACACTACGTAACACACAGCAGAACAGATAACACAAAAGAGTACGTAACATAACAAGGGTGTACTCGTTCTCTTTTATGAGCATATTTTTCAACCCCTATTTTAACATAGGAGATAACACATAAGATTACGAACACATAGAAGAGCTGATAACACATAGCACTATTTTAACATAGCAGAACATAAGACTACGTAACATAGCAAGGGTGTACTCGTTCCCTTTTATGAGCATATTTTTTCAACCCTTATTTTAACATAGCAGAAATTACAGTGAGAACACATAGCACAGCATAAGACTACGTAACACACAACAACCTCCATTTTAGGGGTGGACTCGTTCTCTTTTATGAGCATATTTTCCAACCCCTACGAACACATAGCAAAGCAAGGGTGAACTCGTTTTCAACCCCTTAGCATAAGAGTATGTAAAATAGCAGTTACGAACACATAGCAGAGCAGATAATAAACACAACAACCTCCATTTTAGGGGGTGTATTCATTCTCTTTTATGAGCATATTTTCCAACCCTTATTTTACCATAACAGAGACTACGAAACATAGCACAGGGGGTGTATTCATTTTCTCCACCCCTAATTGAACATAGCAGAAATTACACTGAGACTACGAACACACAGCAGACCAGAGAATACATAAAATTCATTCCCTTTTATGAGTACATTTTAAGGGGTGTACTCGTTCTCTTTTATAATTACTTTGCAACCCCTATTTTACCATAACAGAAATTACATAAGATTTTTTTCAACCTCTATTTTAAGACAATGAATACCTATGTAACATAGCGATTCGATACGCTCTTTGAACCGATTTGGATGAAAGTCGGCATATGGGGGTTTTCGACCATGCTGAGTACGAATATCATACTTATTTTTACCTGGGTCCTATAGTTTATGTGGCATACGCCCTTTGTATGACACTTAAAACCCAATAACTCGAAAACGAAGCAACGTATTGAGGTGCTGTTTCCACATTTAGTAATTGGTCATCAACCACTGCAAGTTCCAAAAATAATGACCATCGAGGTCAAAGGTCAAAATATTTAAAACCTAATAACTCGAAAACGGATCCACATATTGAGATGGTGTTTCCAAATTTAGTAATTGGTCAACAGGTACTACAAGTTCCAAAATAATGACCATCGAGGTCAAAGGTCAAAATACTTAAAACCTAATACCTCGAAAATGGATCCACATATTCAGGTGCTGTTTTCACATTTAGTAATTGGTCATCAGGTACAACAAGTTCCAAAATAATGATCATCGAGGTCAAAGGTCAAAATACTTAAAACCTAATAACTCGAAAACGGAGCCAAATATCGAAATGGTGTTTCCATATTTAGTAATTGGTCATCAGGTACCACAAGTTCCAAAATTAGTGGTCATCGAGGTCAAAGGTCAAAATACATAAAACCCAATAACTCGAAAACGAAGCAACGTATTGAGGTGCTGTTTCCACATTTAGTAATTGGTCATCAGCTACCACATGTTCCAAAAATAATGACCATCGAGGTCAAAGGTCAAAATATCTAAAACCTAATAACTCGTAAACGGAGCTAAATATCGAAGTGGTGTTTCCATATTTAGTAATTGGTCATCAGGTATCACAAGTTCCAAAATTAGTGGTCATAGAGGTAAAAGGTCAAAATACTTAAAACCCAATAACTCGAAAACGAAGCAACGTATTGAGGCGATGTTTCCCCATTTAGTAATTTGTCATCAGGTACTACAAGTTCCAAAATAATGATCATCGAGGTCAAAGGTCAACATACTTAAAACTTAATCACTTGAAAACGGATCCACTTATTGAGATGGTGTTTCCAAATCTAGTAATTGGTCATCAGGTACCACAAGTTCCAAATTTAGTGGTCATCGAGGTGTTGTTTCTACATTTAGTAATTGGTTATCAACTACTACAAGTTCCAAAATAATGACTCTCTAGGTCAAAGGTCAAATATTTAAACGCAAATAACCCTTAAACAGAGCAACGTATTGAGGTGCTGTTTCCACATTTAGTAATTGGTTATCAACTACTACAAGTTCCAAAATAATGACCATCGAGGTCAAAGGTCAAATATTTAAACGCAAATAACCCTTAAACAGAGCAACGTATTGAGGTGCTGTTTCCAAATCTAGTAATACGTCATCAACTATTACATGTTCCAAAAGTATTGACTATCGAGGTCAATGGTCAAATATTTAAGCCTTAATAACTTTAAACAAAGCCTGTGTGATCTATTCAATTTTGTACAAGTGAAGAAGGAATAAATTTGAGTGGCTTATTTACTTTTGTATTAATGAGAAGGAAATCCAATTTTAACTAGCGCAGAATTTCTGTACCTTTTTATCGTATTCAAATGGATTAACAAGAAAGCAAGCAAAGATATGCCATATTAACTAGCTGAGAATTATATGTCATCTTGTATTATTTAAGCAAAACGAAGAAAGCGAACATGGACCATTTTACTCAAATTTGGATGGAGTATTCATCTTTGTATGAACGAGAAAAAAATGAAGAAGGTCCGTTTTAACTAGTTCAATATTTCTGTGCAATTTTGTACTACTCAAATAAACGAAATTTTATTTTTGTATGAATCACAAGAAAATCAAAGAAGGGTCATTTTATACCTTTTTTGTGCTATTCAAATAATAGAGGGAACAAATTTCAGTGGTCTATTTTATTTTTTGTACCAATCTGATGAAAAGCAAAGATATGCCATTTTAACTATTTAAACAAAAGAAAGGATAAATTTGAGTGACCTATTCAATTTTGTACCAAAGAGAAATACCATTTTGTACTACTCCAATAAACGAAGGAATACCAATAAAAAAGAAGCGAAGATTATGTGAATTATTTTCTTTTGTACCAACTGGAAAAGAGAAGAAGAGCTACTTTAACTAGCTCAGAATTTATATACATTTTCTACTAATCAAATATACGAAAGAATAAATTTAAGTGACCTATTCAATTTTGTACCAATGAGAAAAGTCATTTAACTGGCTCAGAATTTTACTACTCAAATAAACAATGGAGTATTTAGTTTTGCACCATTTTGGAGTATTCAAATAAACAAAGGACTTATAATTTGTGTCAACACGAAATCAATTAAACGAAGTAATGCATTTGAGTGAGGTATTTAATTTGAAAAACCGAAGCAGGACCATCTTATACCATTTTGTATTATTTCAACAAACAAAGGAATAAATTTATATTAACCAGAAAAAGCAAAAAAAGGACCATTTCAAACTAGTCTAATAAACGAAGGCATAAATATGAGTGAGCTATTTAGCTTTGTACGAACCAGAAAAAGGTGAAGAAGGTTAATTTTATACATTTTGGTGCTATTCAAAAATTCGAGGGAATAAATTTGGGTGGTCTATTTTATTTTTGTACTCATTCTAAAAAAAAGCGAAGAAGGACCATTTTATACATTTTTTACCATTCCTATTTCCTTTTGTTCCAACGAGAACCATTTATAACAGGCTTAGATTTTTATGCCTTTTTTGTAATATTTCTACCAAACAGAAAAAAGCTACCCAAATAAACAAAGGAATAAATTTGTAATAACCACAAAAAGCGAAGAAATGACATTTTTAACTAGCTCAGAATTTCTAGACCATGTTGTACTATTTAAACAAACAAAGGGATAAATTTGAGTGGTTATTCAATTTTGTAGCAAGAAGAAAAAAGGAAAGAACTAATCAAATAAATGAAGGAATATTTAATTTTGTACCAAGCAAAATAAGAAAAAGCAGTGAAGAACAAATAAAATTTGGATGGACTATTTTCTTATGTACCAACAAAAAAGAGAAACCGAAGGAGGAATAAATTTGGGTGAGCTATTCAGTTTTGTACTACTAAAATAAACGAAGGAATAAAACGGAGAATGGCCATTTTATTTAATTTTGTAGTACTCAAATATACAAAGGTATAAATCTGTGTAACCCATTCAGTTTTGTACTAAGCAGAAAATTTGTTGGCTTTGTTTAGAAAGACCATTTTATCTTTTGTATTCAGATTTTCCGGCTATTTTTTGCGCTCTACAAATAGAGATCATTTTATGTGCCTTTTGTAACGAAGGAACAAATTTATCCTTTCTTTTGTTTAAATAGTTAAAATGGCATATCTTTGCTTTTCTTCTGATTGGTAAAAAAAATAAAATAGACCACTGAAATTTGATCCCTCTATTATTTGAATAGCACAAAAAAGGTATAAAATGACCCTTCTTTGATTTTCTTGTGATTGATACAAAAATAAAATTTCGTTTATTTGGGTAGTACAAAATTGTACAGAAATATTGAACTAGTTAAAACGGACCTTCTTCATTTTTTTTCTGGTTCATACAAAGATGAATACTCCATCCAAATTTGAGTAAAATGGTCCATGTTCGCTTTCTTCGTTTTGCTTAAATAATACAAGATGACATATAATTCTCAGCTAGTTAATATGGCATATCTTTGCTTGCTTTCTTGTTAATCCATTTGAATACGATAAAAAGGTACAGAAATTCTGCGCTAGTTAAAATTGGATTTCTTTCTCATTAATACAAAAGTAAATAAGCCACTCAAATTTATTCCTTCTTCACTTGTACAAAATTGAATAGATCACACAGGCTTTGTTTAAAGTTATTAAGGCTTGAATATTTGACCATTGACCTCGATAGTCAATACTTTTGGAACATGTAATAGTTGATGACGTATTACTAGATTTAGAAACAGCACCTCAATACGTTGCTCTGTTTAAGGGTTATTTGCGTTTAAATATTTGACCTTTGACCTCGATGGTCACTATTTTGGAACTTGTACTAGTTGATGACCAATTACCAGATTTGGAAACAGCACCTCAATACTTGGCTCCGTTTCCGAGTTATTGGGTTTTAAGTACGTTGACCTTTGACCTCGATGGTCACTATTTTGGAACTTGTACTAGTTGATGACCTATTACTAGATTTGGAAACAGCACCTCAATATTTGGCTCCGTTTTCGAGTTATTAGGTTTTAAGTATGTTGACCTTTGACCTCGATGGTCATTATTTTTGAAACTTGTGGTACCTGATGACCAATTACTAAATGTGGAAACAGCACCTCAATACGTTGCTTCGTTTTTGAGTTATTGGGTTCTAAGTATTTTGACCTTTGACCTCGATGACCACTAATTTTGGAACTTGTGGTACCTGGTGACCAATTACAAGATTTGGAAACACCATCTCAATAAGTTTATCCGTTTTCGAGTGATTAGGTTTAAAGTATGTTGACCTTTGACCTCGATGATCATTATTTTGGAACTTGTAGTACCTGATGACCAATTACTAGATTTGGAAACACCATTTCAATATGTGGGTCCGTTTGCGAGTTATTAGGTTTTAAGTATGTTGACTTTTGACCTCAATGGTCATTATTTTGGAACTTGTAGTACCTGATGACCCATTACTAAATGGGGAAACATCACCTCAATACGTTGCTTCGTTTTCGAGTTATTGGGTTTTAAGTATTTTGACCTTTGACCTCGATGACCACTAATTTTGGAACTTGTGGTACCTGATGACCAATTACTAAATATGGAAACACCACTTCGATATTTGGCTCCGTTTTCGAGTTATTAGGTTTTAAGTATGTTGACCTTTGTCCTCGATGGTCACCATTTTGGAACTTGTACTAGTTGATGACCAATTACCAGATTTGGAAACAGCACCTCAATACTTGGCTCCGTTTCCGAGTTATTGGGTTTTAAGTACTTTGACCTTTGACCTCGATGGTCACTATTTTGGAACTTGTACTAGTTAATGACCTATTACTAGATTTGGCAACCGCACCTCAATATTTGGCTCCATTTTCGAGTTA
Organism: Thermobia domestica; assembly: GCF_964235325.1. Taxonomy (NCBI): domain Eukaryota; kingdom Metazoa; phylum Arthropoda; class Insecta; order Zygentoma; family Lepismatidae; genus Thermobia; species Thermobia domestica. The sequence continues at coordinate 147,709,318 of NC_137461.1, read as the reverse complement.
TTAGGTTTTAAGTATTTTGACCTTTGACCTCGATGGTCATTATTTTTGGAACTTGTAGTAGCTGATGACCAATTACTAAATGTGGAAACAGCACCTCAATACGTTGCTTCGTTTTCGAGTTATTGGGTTTTAAGTATTTTGACCTTTGACCTCGATGACCACTAATTTTGGAACTTGTGGTACCTGATGACCAATTACTAAATATGGAAACACCACTTCGATATTTGGCTCCGTTTTCGAGTTATTAGGTTTTAAATATTTTGACCTTTGACCTCGATGATCATTATTTTGGAACTTGTTGTACCTGATGACCAATTACTAAATGTGGAAACAGCACCTGAGTATGTGGATCCATTTTCGAGTTATTAGGTTTTAAGTATTTTGACCTTTGACCTCGATGGTCATTATTTTGGAACTTGTAGTACCTGTTGACCAATTACTAAATTTGGAAACACCATCTCAATATGTGGATCCGTTTTCGAGTTATTAGGTTTTAAATATTTTGACCTTTGACCTCGATGGTCATTATTTTTGGAACTTGCAGTGGTTGATGTCCAATTACTAAATGTGGAAACAGCACCTCAATACGTTGCTTCGTTTTCGAGTTATTGGGTTTTAAGTGTCATACAAAGGGCGTATGCCACATAAACTATAGGACCCTGGTAAAAATAAGTATGATATTCGTACTCAGCATGGTCGAAAACCCCCATATGCCGACTTTCATCCAAATCGGTTCAAAGAGCGTATCGAATCGCTATGTTACATAGGTATTCATTGTCTTAAAATAGAGGTTGAAAAAAATGTTATGTAATTTCTGCTATGGTAAAATAGGGGTTGCAAAAGTAATTATAAAAGAGAACGAGTACACCCCTTAAAATGTACTCATAAAAGGGAATGAATTTTATGTATTCTCTGGTCTGCTGTGTGTTCGTAGTCTCAGTGTAATTTCTGCTATGTTCAATTAGGGGTGGAGAAAATGAATACACCCCCTGTGCTATGTTTCGTAGTCTCTGTTATGGTAAAATAAGGGTTGGAAAATATGCTCATAAAAGGGAATGAATACATCCCTTAAATGGAGGTTGTTGTGTTTATTATCTGCTCTGCTATGTGTTCGTAACTGCTATTTTACATACTCTTATGCTAAGGGGTTGAAAACGAGTTCACCCTTGCTTTGCTATGTGTTCGTAGGGGTTGGAAAATATGCTCATAAAAGAGAACGAGTCCACCCCTAAAATGGAGGTTGTTGTGTGTTACGTAGTCTTATGCTGTGCTATGTGTTCTCACTGTAATTTCTGCTATGTTAAAATAAGGGTTGAAAAAATATGCTCATAAAAGGGAACGAGTACACCCTTGCTATGTTACGTAGTCTTATGTTCTGCTATGTTAAAATAGTGCTATGTGTTATCAGCTCTTCTATGTGTTCGTAATCTTATGTGTTATCTCCTATGTTAAAATAGGGGTTGAAAAATATGCTCATAAAAGAGAACGAGTACACCC